>NC_057798.1:498605140-498614611 GCF_018294505.1 Triticum aestivum
TCCATTCGCTCCGCCAAATCCGCCCTCCCCACCGCGCTGATACATCAGCGCCGCTGTTCGTCGAGGGGACACATGACGATCCTCTCGCTCCGATAGTACGCTCTCGTAGACTGCCGTCCTCTAGCCGTGCCACCACCTCTGGCTACGTTCTTGTGGAGGTGCACGGCGGTCAGCGCCGCCACCGCTGGCGACGTTCGTGTGGAGACACACGGCGGTCAGCTTCTCCAACGGTACGCACATTCTAGACTGAGGCCCCGTTCATGTCGGTGTACCGCTGAATGTTAGCTGATAGACGCTGTTAATCTCACTATTTGCCGAAGTAGTTTACTATCAATATGCTCTGCTTAAGAAGCTTCCTTGCCCTGTTCTGCACTCAAGCTTCCTTGCCGAAGTAGTTTGCTGAGATGGCATGCCAAGGACGATTAGTTGCTAAAATATCCTGCCATATATTTATTGTGACGTAGATTGCATGGTCTAGTAGCCAATCAGTTAGGTGAAATAGCTATACAACATTTTATACTCGATCTTTGTTGCTGCGATGGCCTTTGATAGTTCGATGGTTGTGTGCTCGGCCTCATTGATTGCTGAAACATCCTGCCATAATTTAGCACTCAAATCTGTTTGCTGAATTAGCTTTACATATATTTTGTTACTTAGATCTGCTCGTCCAAATATCTTGCCATAGCTTGAGACATCAACCTAGGTATTTTTTTCCTGGACTTCATAAAAAAGCATATATCTTTTTCCTGTAATATCTAGTAGAAGAACTAATTTGTATGTCTAACAAATGGACAGGACTTGGATAACTTCTGCTCGAAGATTCTCCACTGCATATATCGAGGGGGTTGAAAACTTCATGAACTTTATCAAAGCTGAGTATGGTGGTCCGAAATCAAATGTGCTCTACCCGTGTAGCAGTTGTATGAATTCAGTTACAAGACCCTAGTCAACTGTGCAAAATCATCTACACTTGTATGGGATGTCGGTCACATATACTAGGTGGGTTCATCATGGTGAAGCTGTGAACGTCAATGTTATTGACTACGTGGAAGCAGCAGATCACCATCTTGATCTGCCTGATGCTCAGGTGGAAGAGGAGGAGGAGGTGGTGGTGGCGGAGCCAGTGAGTTTGACCAACATTGAAACAATGCTACGAAATGCTCATGCATTCCATGAACTTTCATCTACAAAAGAAAAACGGTGGGCCCGCATGTTGGAACAATGCAACGTTGTTGTCACCCCAGGAAATAAGCTGTCAGTATTCTCAGCTATGGTCACCTTTCTTCAGGTGAAGACATCTGAGCGGATGACCAACAAATCATTCGATGCGATGTTGGCTGCTTTCCGCAAATCTTTCCCAGATGCGTCTGAGCTGCCACACACCTACAATAAAATGAAGAATTTCCTTCGTGCAGATGGAATTGGATATGATATGATCCATGTTTGTAAGAATAATTGTGTTCTATTCCAGAAGGATTATCCCAACTTAAGTGAATGCCTGAAATGCAAATCATCAAGATGGAAAGATGGCGATGCTGTGAAGAGGGTTCCTCATAATGTTCTGAGACATTTTCCAATTACACCAAGATTGTAGAGGTTGTTTCATGATGCTGAAACAAGAGAGGATGTACTATGGCATTCTAGGAACCAGGAGTACAGAGATCAGAATGTAATGAGCCATCCATCTCATTGTAGTGAGTGGAAAAGCTTCAATGATAAACACAAAGAGTTTGCTGCTGACCCGAGAAACATTAGACTTGGCTTAGCTTCAGATGGATTTAACCCATTTGGCCACCAGAGCGCCACATATAGCATGTGGCCAGTGCTTGTTATCCCTTACAACATGCCTCCAAATGTCTGCACCAAAGAATCAAACTACATGATGGCCTTGCTCATCCCAGGTCCAAAAAGTCCTGGAAAGGATTTTGATTTGTTCATGGAGCCTCTTGTGGAGGAACTTCAACAACCATGGAAGGGTGTTCTCACTCGAGACCTATATAGCAGCCCACCAGCTGATTTCTTTCTGCGTGCTGTTGTAATTTGGTGCATCCACGATTATCCGGCTTTGGGCACTACGTCAGGGCGAACGACACATGGTTACAATGCATGTGTTCGCTGTGACAGGAATCCGCTGTCATACGCAATACTTAGCAAGATCTGTTACATTGGACACCGTTGTTTCCTTGCCAAGGACAAGCCGCATCCTAGAAAATACCAAAGACATGTGTTCAATGCAAAGCATGAAAACCGTGATGCGCCAAAGAGGCTCACCACCGATGAGTTGCAAGTGGAATTATAGAAGGTCAGGCATATTACACCAGGAAACCATCCTGGTAATGGTAGCGGGAAAAGGAAGTGTGGCACGGTAGAAGAGAGATTATTGTTTACCCGCAGGTCCACTTTGTGGGACTTGGAGTATTGGAAAGATTTGGATCTGCGGCATAATCGTGATGTGGTGCACATCGAGAAAAATATATGTGACAGCATTATCGGCACACTTCTTAACATTGAAGGCAAGACAAAAGATACCTTAAAATCTAGGATTGATTTGACACACCTGGGTATCAGAAAGGATTTGCAGGTGCAAGATGAAGGTAAACCACGGGATATGGCACCAGCTGTGTACGTCTTGGACAAGGTAAAAAGAAAAGAATTCTGCGAGGTCCTGTCACGTGTGAGATTCCCACATGGATTTGCTTCCAACCCTGAAAGGAGAGTCAGTGCAGATGGAAACAAGGTACAAGGGTTGAAAACTCATGACTGCCACGTCCTACTTCAAAGAGTTTTACCTGTTATCCTTAGAGGATTGGGCCGCCCTGACTGATACAGAACAGTTGCAGAGTTGGGACAATTCTTCAGGGAACTCTGCAGTAGAAATATCAGGATAGATGCTTTGGAGCGTCTTAGAGACAAGATACCAACTATCCTATGCGACCTTGAGAAGATATATCCTCTAGCCTTCTTTGATATGATGGTGCATTTGGCTGTTCATCTACCTGATGAGGCACTACTTAGAGGTCCAGTAGAGTATGCCTGGATGTGCCCTATTGAAAGGCGGCTAGGCACTTTCAAGGGCTATGTTAGGAACAGAGCTAGACCCGATGGTTCCATTGCAGAGGCCTACATGACTACAGAAGCGTTGACATTCTGCTCAAAATACATTGAAACAGCTGATCAGCTTAGCAAAGAGGTGGGTGAAGACAATCCCGGGCTCAATGTTTTCAATTATTCTGTTCGAGTTACAGGGAAGAGTCGACAAGAGGACAAACCTAAAGATTTGGACAAAATGGTTTGTATGTGTTGAATAACTGTCCTGAGATACTACCTTATATCAAGTAAGTGCAGTACTGCAGCTTATACATCGTAATCTACTAAACTTGCAACACATTCTTATATATTTAGATGTTTGACGCGATCACTATGTTGTGTAGCATCTACAAAGAGGAGTTACTGCCGCAAAATCCAAGAAACATTGACAAACTGGTTATGGCAGGATTTGCGAAATGGTTCAAGAACCATGTAAGCTTTTGAAGTGCACTGTCAGTTTTTTAATATATTGAGTACATAAGATGACCAGCTTGTCTATTTTCTAACCATAGGTTAAGAAGATGCGGGAGGATGGGAAGGCAGTTGATGATGCCCTTTACTCACTAGCAATGGGTCCTGATACTCGGCTAAGACATTATGAATCTTGCGTGGTTGGAGATGTGCGCTACAAAACCCTTGCACGAGACAAAGGCAGGAAGACACAAAACAGTGCCATCATGAGCACGGATACATATGACAAAGAGACAACTGAAATGTATGCTAACATAACAGACATTGTTTAGTTGCAGTATATCTCCAGTTTCGAGGATCATCGGTGTGTGGTTCTATTGTGCTGTCATTGGTATAACCTGTTTTCTAGGATCGCAAAACCCAGAGCTGATGATTATTTGAAATCCATCAATGTCAAGGCGGCGTACCAGACCAACGAGCCTTTTATTTTGGCAAATCAAGAAACACATATATTTTTCTTGGAAGACACATTTGCACGTAGCGATGACTGGAGAGTATTGCAAAGGTTTGAGCAGAGGAATTCGTTTAATGAAGTTGCACAACAAGATGATGCTTACACAGCTCCTGATGTACAAGGTAACACAGATGTTCCTAATATCTTTGAGAACCATCACGTCAATGATGCCGGCAAAAAGATTGCCTGTCGTGCTGTGGACATACAAGAGTTGATCAAGAAGAAGCCAATGTTCGAGGATGTTGAGGACGAAGAAGAAGATGACACCATGGGGAATTACGATTCAGACTAATACACATGGCGAAGATGTTGACGCTGCTGCTGCAGATGATGATTACATTGCTTTTGTCGTATTTGCTTGTCAGAAGACGTTTTTTATCTACTATGTGAAACTGTGTTTGCTATGACAACTGAAACCTGATGAACATGTTGTTTAGTATTTTGCTGTGAGAACATCACTTGTTATGTATGCTGATTTGTGTTTGGTGATTGTATGACAACTAAAACAAGATGACATTGTTGTTTAGTTGTACTCATATTTGGCTGTGAAACTTGAATTTGATGACATAGTTTGCTGTTGGACTGCAATTTGCTCGACGTCTTCGAATGAGAATAAAGATGACCCGACAGGGCCTCTGCTATTTATTTATTTATATGAGCAAAAGGGGATACCCCCTGATTTCTGTTAATAGAAATCATTAGATGTTCACAACACTACGCCCAGCCTGCTACACAGGTTTCATTCATTACTAGTTTCAGCAAAGTGCTCATGTCGTAGCCACTGAATACATCATGAGTGCTACATACACTGCAAATAAAGAGACAATCATCCTACAGAGCACATCGATTTTGCCCATTATCTTCACAAGCTCTTTCATCTCCTCATTGCTGTCAAGGCCGTTCAGCAGCTGTTGCTTGGCCATGATCAAAGGAACTGCATCTTTAACCTTCTGCTCTGCATCTTCCTCTTCTGTCGTTCCTTCAGTTACTTGTCCAACACCCCAACCTGCTGGTATTGGGATTCCTCGGCTAACCAAATAATCAGCATAGTTGCATTCCCCCACATCAGCAACTTCCCAGAAATACAAATCACATGAATCTTCCCTTTTCTGCACGAATCAAATTGGAAGATCATCAACCAAACTATTAAAAAATCAGCAACTGAAAGCAGCAGAACAACACTTAAACATATTATTACCCCATGATTCGGGAATTTGTAGAAGACTCGGCCAGGGTTGCGGATTGTGGTTGAGACACGACGGATGACTCTGCGTGATTTGCAGCAGTGGCACCAAACCAATGACAGCGGGTTGCGATGAGCAATCGGCTGCGGTGCGCGTGCCGGCGAGGGTGTGATGAAACCCACAGGCGATGGTACAGGTGGCGACTTGGCGCATATCTGGTTGTTGCCTGCTGAAGAGCAGGTGGACGAGCAGCCAACGGACATGGTTGCTGCGGCCAGAGCTTCTGATGCTAGGCAGAGTAAATAGAGAAGAGGAGAAGTGAATGTTGGATATGTTAGTTTCATTACTTGCAGAGTAGCATAGCACCATATATAGTCATAATGTAGGTTTGGATTCAAACCGGCTACAGGAGCACGTCTTTCTTTTTTCTAAAACTCGGCAACGTCTCTTTACTGGTACACTAGCTTGTTCTGTACGCCTTCCCAAGTCTTTGATTTTCTTTCCCTTCTTTTGCGACGAAGGAAGGAGGACAAAATTGAGAGTTCCTCGGACTCGAACCCAAGACCTCTCGGTTGAAAACCAAGGGTGCTAGTTACTTATGTGGCGAACGTTCCCTGTGAGGAGGACGGCAGACGAACGCATTTTCCTCATAGTTTTATTCCTATATATAAAAAAGTATGCTATTTGGTGTCTGCTTAGTCAAAAAATGATTGTGCCAACCTTGACCATTCGATTGACATTCAACGTGTGTCGCGTTTCTTCAGTCTCTTCTTCCTCGAGCCGCCAAAGCCAAACTAGCGCCGGCGGGACCGCCTGCTCCTGCCTCCCATAACTGGCTGTGATCTTCCCTGGCTCCTGTTCGTTCCTGTCCGAGGCCTCACCATTGTCCTCCGCCTTGGTTCACTCACTGCGGCGCTGCCCTCCGGTGTTGTCAACATGGTCAACAACCGAGAGGAATAAGGAGATGACTGTACATGGTGAGGATGACAGTAGGGACCTAGCAGCGCGCGTAGTAATTTTGTTTTTTCGGGACGGAGAAGGGTATCAACTGGGTTGTGCGGGACCCATGGCCCGTCTAGCCCAGGCTTTTATTTCATATGTTTAGCACATGACCAGCCCAGTTTGTTTTTTTCCTTTCTAAAAAATGGCTAGCCAGCTATTTTGTTTTTTGCAGAATAACCAACATAGGCCTACTTGCTTTTCTACGCCCTGCTGGGCCGGAAATCTTTCAAGACGAGGAGGGATGCATTTTGCCCAGAAAATGGGCTATAAGTAATAAGAAATGGGCTATAAGTAATAAGAAATGGGCTATAAGTAATAATAAATGGGCTGTAAAATGAAAAAAATACAGCAAACAGGCAATTAGTTCCCAAATACTGTTTTCTTTCAGATTTTGATATTTTAAATTTCATTGTTTTTGTGCGGGTAAAATTTCATTGAATTTAAATTAAGGTATATTTAGATTTAAAATTAATTTGAATCTGGCTAGAAATTTCGGGCTGTATGCTGTTTGGGACAGATTTGGAGGCTGACTTGTGGGTCTACTAGGTTGACGTGTACTTTGGCTTTGTCAATTTAGTCCACAAACGATTCTAGCAGCAGTGACCATTGGATGTTAATCGAACAGCCATGCTGCTTCTTCAATATCTGATCTTCTTGCTCCAGCTGCCCAAAACCAGCTCCGGTGGGACTGCCTGCTCCTGCCTCCCGTGGCCGGCTATGCTGCCGCACAGGCCGCATCGCCCCACCCTACTTTGTTGCTGGCCAGGCCATTCCTCTACTCACCCACACCTCCTGTTATTTTCCGGCGACGACAGCCGGACCAGTAAACCCTCGTACTCCCCACCGCGTGGGCAACCATTGCCGAGTCTTCCTCGGCTCCGTGTCATTCCCTTCCTAGGCCTCGCCGTCGTCCACCGCCATGGTGCTCTCAGCGCGGCCTGGTCAACGTGGTCAACGAATGACATCCATCGGCCATGGACTGTATGCAAAAAATAATGATTCCTCCACCTGACAGCTGGGACCCACTGGAAGGGCCTCTGTGTTTCGCGAAAAAAACGTTCCCCCCGCTGCCATGTCGGACCCACCAGCTATATCTTCGCACGCAAGGAAGTGCCTCCTTATTACGCACAAAAAAATGAATACCCACCCTGGTAGATGGGACCCACCATAGTGGGAGGATGACTTGTGGGCCAACTAAGTTGACGAGGACGGAGGGCTTTGTCAACTTAGTCAATATGAACGATTCTAGCTCCAGTGACCGTACGATGTCCATCCAACGGCCATAGTGCTTCTTCAACCTCTACTCTTCTTGCTCCAGCCGCCCAAAGCAGCGCCGGTCGTGCCGCGTGCTCCTGCCTCTCATGGCCGGCTGTGATGCCGCGGAGGCCTCACCGCCCCCTACTACTCCCACCGCTGGCCCAGGGTATCCCTCTACTCACCCGCACCCCCTGTTATTCTACGGTGACGGCAGCCTCACGCCGCAGCCGAACCAGTGAACCCTCGTACTCCTCTCCGCGCGGGCTACCACTGTTGTGTCTTCCCCGGCTCCGCGTCGTCCCCTTCCTAGGCCTCGCCGTCGTCTAGACCATCGCCCTGGTGCTCTCGGCGCGGCCTGGTTAACATGGTCAATGACCGACTTCCATCAGAAGAGTGCTGTACGTGGAGAGGCTGACAGATGGGTCCAGGCGGCCGCAAGGAAGTGCCTCCTTATTACGCGCAAAATAATTATTCCTCCACCTGACAGCTGGGACCCACCGGACGGGCCACCTTATTTCGTGAAAAAAACGATTTCCACCTGACTACTCGGACCCACCGGAAGTGCCTCCTTATTACGCACAAAAAAATGAATACTCCCCTTGCTAGCTGGGACCCACCATGGTGGGAGGCAGACTTGTGGGCCTACTAAGTTGACTGGGACGGGGGCCTTTGTCAACTTTAGTGAATATGAACGATTCTAGCTCCAGTGACCGTACGATGTCCATCCAACGGCCGTAGTGCTTCTTCAACCTCTGGTCTTCTTGCTCGAGCTGCCCAAAGCAGCGCTGGTCGTGCTGCATGCTCCTGCCTCCCGTGGCCGGCTATGCTACCGCGGAGGCCTCATCGCCCCCTACTATTCCCACCGCTGTCCAGGCCCTGCGGCGACGGCAGCCTCACACCGCAGCCGAACCAGTGAACCCTCATACTCCTCTCTGTGCGGGCTTCCACTGCCGCGTCTTCCCCGGCTCCCTGTCGTCCCCTTCCTAGGCCTCGCCGTCGTCCACCGCCCTGGTGCTCTCGGCGCGGCGTGGTCAACATGGTCAAGGAACGACTTCCATCGGACGTGGACTATACGTGGAGAGGCTGACAGCTGGGTCCACGGCCGCAACAAGGAAGTGCCTCCTTATTACGCGGAAAATAATGATTCCTCCACCTAACAGCTGGGACCCATCGGACGGGCCACTGTATTTCGTGAAAAAAATGTTCCCCCTGATTACTGGGACCCACCAGCTACATCTTCGCATGCAAGGAAGTGCGTCCGGGCAAAAAAACAAAACGATTCGCCCCCCTGACCGCTGGGACCCACCAACGACACCTTCACACGCAAGGAAGTGCGTCCGGGCAAAAAAAAAGATTCACCCCCCTGACTGCTGGGGCCCACCAGCTACATCTTCGCATGCAAGGAAGTGCGTCCGGGAAAAATAAAACGATTCGCCCCCGTGACTGCTGGGACCCACCAGCTACATCTTCACAGACAAGGAAGTGCCTGACAGTCGGGACCCAACTGGTCGAAGCGTATGTAGCGTTGTCATTCTGGTCGCGAATGTGTACGTACATACTGGTCGTTGTAGAGGCGCGCA
Source organism: Triticum aestivum (assembly GCF_018294505.1). NCBI lineage: Eukaryota > Viridiplantae > Streptophyta > Magnoliopsida > Poales > Poaceae > Triticum > Triticum aestivum. The sequence goes on from NC_057798.1 coordinate 498,614,176, forward strand.
CGTGTCGTAGTAGAGGCACACACGTAGCATGTATACGTACGTACAGCGGCGAGGGTGCAAGAAAGAAAATATGGCCACGTACATACATACGGGCAGGGTCTCGAACGCCTGCTCGCGCATACGTACATGGCTGGGTCGGAACGGAGAAACAACGTCATCGTCGTGTTCATGGGGAGGCAACGGAATGCGTCGTGTTCATGGGGAGGCAACGGAATGCGTCGTGTTCATCGGGAGGCAATGGAACGTGTGGGAGCCAACTGGCTTGGACGGAACAGGCGATGGAAATGAGGCCTGGCGTACCGCACAACGGAGGAAACGGACCTCCTACGTTCGAAACGGGGTCCTGTTGATCGGGAGGGGTGTGGCGTACCGCAAAACGGAGGAAACAGACCTCCTACGGTCAAAACGGGGGTCCTGTTGATCGGGAGGGGTGTGG
>NC_057798.1:498615641-498684977 GCF_018294505.1 Triticum aestivum
CTGCGTCTCCGGCCCGCCCAGGACGAAAAGCCCATTTTCTGTCATGATTGTTTGTCATAGAAGTAGGAGTCCACCACATCTATGATGATACCGCGTTTTGTCACAATTATCGTCATAGAAGTGTCATATGTATGACAGATTTTTTTTCGTTCGGCCCAAAATGTCACGGATGTGTCTTTTTTTTGTAGTGACGTCTTGAGAATTTCTGAAATTTCTTCACGAGCAGTGCTAGTTCCTGACTCAGTTCTTCAGGATCACCAAGGCTGCTAGTGGAGTCCTCTTCTTCAGACTCAGAGACTGCCTTGGTCTTCAGAGCACGTGGTTTTCCATAGATCGAACCATAGAGATCTCTCTTCTCAGCAAGCTGGAACTCATGAGTGTTTAGCCTCTCGAGGATATCAGCAGGATCAAGTGACTTATAATCAGCACACTCTTGAATCATCAGTGCTAGAGTGTCAAATGAAGAATCGAGCGATCTCAACAATTTCTTCACCAGCTCATGGTCGGTGATGTAAGTGGCGCCAAGCGCTTGAAGCTCATTTGAGATATCAGTGAGGCGATCGAAGGTTTGCTGAATATTTTCATTGTCGAGTCTTTTGAAGCGGTTTAAGAGATTGCGAAGAACGTCAACACGAGAGTCACGTTGAGTTGAGACTTCTTCATTTACTTTGGAGAGCCTATCCCAGATAAGCTTAGCAGTTTCCAAAGCACTCACTCTACCATATTGCCCTTTGCTCAGATGGCCACATATGATGTTCTTTGCTTGAGAATCGAGTTGCTTGAATCTCTTCACATCAGCAACATTCAGGGAAGGTGTGATTGAGGGAACACCATTTTCCACAACATACCAGAGATCGTTATCAATTGCCTCAAGATGCATTCGCATCTTATTCTTCCAGTAGGGGTAGTCCGTTCCATCGAAGGTAGGACACCCAGCAGAGACCTGATCATACCTACGATCGACAGAACTAAAACTCCAGGCGGTTAAACCAAAATCACACAGAACAAGGGAGTACCTTTCTCTGATACCAATTGAAAGTGTGTTACATCGACTAGAGGGGGGTGAATAGGCAATTTTTATGAATTCTTCACTGAAGAATTTGCTGGTGAGGAAATTCCTAAGAGAAGAAATACTTGCAGCGGAATAAGTACTCAGAAGTAAACATTACAGAACACAATCATAGTCATCATGATGAAATGAAGACAAGCACAGAGTACAGAAAGCGTAAACACATGATAACGCAAGAAAGAAGACGAACAGACTGAAGAAATTGAACTGAGGAAATTGAGAAAGTCTTTAGTAAAAAAACTTCAAACATATATGAACAGGCACACAACAACAGACATGCGGAAATGAAAGAGATGAGGAGATAGAACCTGTGAGCTCGGTGAAGACAATGATTTGGTAGACCAGTTCCAACTGTTGTCTCAGTTGTACATCTGGTTGGAGCGGCTGAGTATTTAAACTCGAGGACACCCAGTCCCGGACACACAGTCAGCAGCATTCAGGGAAGGTGTGATTGAGGGAACACCATTTTCCACAACATACCAGAGATCGTTATCAATTGCCCCAAGATGCATTCGCATCTTATTCTTCCAGTAGGGGTAGTCCGTTCCATCAAAGGTAGGACACCCAGCAGAGACCTGATCATACCTACGATCGACAGAACTAAAACTCCACGCGGTTAAACCAAAATCACACAGAACAAGGGAGTACCTTGCTCTGATACCAATTGAAAGTGTGTTACGTCGACTAGAGGGGGGTGAATAGGCAATTTTTATGAATTCTTCACTGAGGAATTTGCTGGTGAGGAAATTCCTAAGAGAAGAAATACTTGCAGCGGAATAAGTACTCAGAAGTAAACATTACAGAACACAATCATAGTCATCATGATGAAATGAAGACAAGCACAGAGTACAGAAAGCGTAAACACATAATAACGCAAGAAAGAAGACGGACAGACTGAAGAAATTGAACTGAGGAAATTGAGAAAGTCTTTAGTAAAAAAACTTCAAACAGATATGAACAGGCACACACAACAGACATGAGGAAATGAAAGAGATGAGGAGATAGAACCTGTGAGCTCGGTGAAGACAATGATTTGGTAGACCAGTTCCAACTGCTGTCTCAGTTGTACATCTGGTTGGAGCGGCTGAGTATTTAAACTCGAGGACACCCAGTCCCGGACACGCAGTCAGCAGCATTCAGGGAAGGTGTGATTGAGGGAACACCATTTTCCACAACATACCAGAGATCGTTATCAATTGCCCCAAGATGCATTCGCATCTTATTCTTCCAGTAGGGGTAGTCCATTCCATCGAAGGTAGGACACCCAGCAGAGACCTGATCATACCTACGGTCGACATAACTAAAACTCCAGGCGGTTAAACCAAAATCACATAGAACAAGGGAGTACCTTTCTCTGATACCAATTGAAAGTGTGTTACATCGACTAGAGGGGGGTGAATAGGCAATTTTTATGAATTCTTCACTAAGGAATTTGCTGGTGAGGAAATTCCTAAGAGAAGAAGTACTTGCAGCGGAATAAGTAATCAGAAGTAAACATTACAGAACACAATCATAGTCATCATGATGAAATGAAGACAAGCACAGAGTACAGAAAGCGTAAACACATGATAACACAAGAAAGAAGACGGACAGGCTGAAGAAATTGAACTGAGGAAATTGAGAAAGTCTTTAGTAAAAAAACTTCAAACAGATATGAACAGGCACACAACAACAGACATGAGGAAATGAAAGAGATGAGGAGATAGAACCTGTGAGCTCGGTGAAGACAATGATTTGGTAGACCAGTTCCAACTGCTGTCTCAGTTGTACATCTGGTTGGAGCGGCTGAGTATTTAAACTCGAGGACACCCAGTCCCGGACACGCAATCAACAGCATTCAGGGAAGGTGTGATTGAGGGAACACCATTTTCCACAACATACCAGAGATCGTTATCAATTGCCTCAAGATGCATTCGCATCTTATTCTTCCAGTAGGGGTAGTCCGTTCCATCGAAGGTAGGACACCCAGCAGAGACCTGATCATACCTACGGTCGACATAACTAAAACTCCAGGCGGTTAAACCAAAATCACACAGAACAAGGGAGTACCTTTCTCTGATACCAATTGAAAGTGTGTTACATCGACTAGAGGGGGGTGAATAGGCAATTTTTATGAATTCTTCACTGAGGAATTTGCTGGTGAGGAAATTCCTAAAAGAAGAAATACTTGCAGCGGAATAAGTACTCAGAAGTAAACATTACAGAACACAATCATAGTCATCATGATGAAATGAAGACAAGCACAGAGTACAGAAAGCGTAAACACATGATAACGCAAGAAAGAAGACGGACAGACTGAAGAAATTGAACTGAGGAAATTGAGAAAGTCTTCAGTAAAAAAACTTCAAACAGATATGAACAGGCACACAACAACAGACATGAGGAAATGAAAGAGATGAGGAGATAGAACCTGTGAGCTCGGTGAAGACAATGATTTGGTAGACCAGTTCCAACTGCTGTCTCAGTTGTACATCTGGTTGGAGCGGCTGAGTATTTAAACTCGAGGACACCCAGTCCCGGACACGCAGTCCTCATAGTATTCTCCTTGAGCTAAAGTCACACAGACCTCGCCCAATCACTCGTGGTAAGTCTTCAGGTGAATTCCGAACCTTTACAAACTCGGTCACTCGGCGATCCACAATTCCTCTTGGATGCTCTAGACCTTGACGCCTAACCGTCTAGAAGAAGCACATACTTCAAAGGTAACAAGCGTCGGATCCAAGCATGATCAATCTCTTCAGTGATGCTCAATCACTTTGGGGTTTTGAAGGTTTGGGTTTGGGTTTTCCTCACTTGATGATTTTCGCTCAAAGTCCTCGGAGGATGGGATGGTCTCAAATGAGAAGTGTCAGTTTCTCTCGGAGCAGCCAACCAGCTAGTGGTTGTAGGGGGCGGCTATTTATAGCCTAGGGAGCAACCCGACATGATAAGACATAAATGCCCTTGTCTGATATGACCGTTAGGTGGTAGGATATTTTGGGACAGCTGGCGCGCAACACAACAATGGTCGGAATTTTGACTATCAAATTCCTCAGGGCTATCATGTTCCTCACTATGTAGGCAATTCGCACTGGTGAATTGCTAACTCCTTAGTCAGAACAAATTCCTCAGAGACCAGAAGAACTTCGTCTCTATCACTAAAGAATATGACTGAACTGTATGAGATTTCCAATGGCTTCAATCGAAGGGATTGGTAGGTGTAGGATTTTGAGTTGAGCATCACATGGAAATTTTTCCTCGACCCCCTTTAACAGTACGGTGTTTCCTATGACTCAAGAAAGAGAAAATGAAACTATAAAAACAGAAGTCTTCATGCTTCATGTTCCTCGAATGATTACCATGTCTTCAAGGTCACACCAATTTCTTCACTTTCAAAGTCTTCAAAAAGTCTTCAGAAATCCAAAGTCTTCAATCGAAGAACTTCCTTTTTAGGGGTTGACTTTCTTTGTAAATATCAAACTCCTCATAAACTTATAGACCTCTGTACACTCACAAACGCATCAGTCCCTTAACCTATAAGTCTTCAATACACCAAAATCACTAAGGGGCACTAGATGCACTTACAAAGTCCCACTAGTGGACATTCTTAACATTGATTGCTTGCATGATGTTGATCCACCTAGTACCATGCTTCATGCTAGTATGATTTCCCCATTTATGATGAATATGATAATTCTCATGTGGAGTCTATTAATTGTGATGCCATGTTACATAGGATTTCTTGTGACAATTCTCTAGGTCACATCATGTTTGATAATCCGCTTGACTTGTCATATGCTATGCATGAGATCAACAATATGTCATATTTACAATCTCTTCATAGTGACTATGCATATGCCATCAAATTAAACCCAATTTGCACTTATGGCATAGATGACAAGCCCATGGTTATTGGCATTTGTTTTTCTTGTGATGATATTGATATGCTTCCTTTGCATCATTTATCTCATATGCCATGCCATGACCACCTGGCTTCGGATATGCATTGTTTGCCATGTGGTCAATATTCTCCATATTATGCTTCCGCTATTGCTCATGAGGAGACCCTCATAGTTTCCTCATACTCATTAGGAGATTTTGCTACATCCCATTCTTTGCATGATCCCAATACTTGTGTGCACCATATGCTCTCTATGAATGAAAATGCTATTGATGTGCCATATACTTGTATGCTAGATTTGCATCCCCATCATGTCATACATAACAACTATTCTTTCATGATGGATGACATGTTCTTATACCATGCATCAAATTTCTTTGAGCGATGCTTATCTCGTACTAACTCACATGTGCACATACACATCATGATGGATGATGTGTACATTTACCACACACACACTTTCTTTGGTTTGTGTCTCTTTTGTGTAGGTATGCATTCTACCTCGTCAATCTCGCAATCCCATGAGTTGACGAAACGAGCTCTAGAGAGCAACGATGACTTGGGATTCCATGGAGTGTCTTTCCCACCGCTCTCTTCACGCAAAGACTTCGAGCATTTCTTCTACATGGCCCTCACTTGGCTATGGGCTATTGTCCATTACATATTTTATGCCCATCTTGCCATGTTCACTTTGCATGATATGCTCATTCCTATGCCTTTGCCATGCATTTGTGACCCATGCTTTGCATTACACATGGTGATTGATTCTACTACGTGTTTGTGTATTTGCAAGCTTGGTGGAGATATTTATTATTATTGCCATGTTTGCTATGTGCCCCATGCTTATGATGATACATTGATCTTGCTTTGTGTTCGTGCTTGCGATATGTCATGTGCATTGTCTATGCTTATTATTTGCTCACATGACATGATTGCCATGAGTTCCTCTAGTGTGTTGCATCTTAGCTCCACTAGTTTGCACGACTTGATTTCTATGCTTTCTCATGTTGCACCCAATTCTTGGATTACTTGCTCCTATCACATGTTTGGTTGCAAAAATATCATTCCTTCACATATGCCATGTCCCATTGATTGTGTTGAGCGCCACACTTTCTTCACTACACCATATGCACATTATGCTTGGATTGTCTTGCACTTGATGCATGTGTTTAGATATATCATCTTCTTTGGTGTTGTGGATGATTCTTATGTATACCATAGACCATTTGTTGATCACTTTATGCATGCTTGCTATGACACTAAGGTAGATGCTTGTTCACTTGTCCCACATATTAGCACCTTTACCTATCCCTTGCATGATTGTTTCCATGATGCTTCTCCATGTGCTCAATTTATGTGCTTACATGCCATGCTAGACTCCCTTGTCAAACCATATGCTATGCTTGATGATGACACTTGTTTGGTGAATAACCTCTCGAATGCTTGGTTTTGCTCTAACTCCAACCACATATGTTTTTCCAAGTGCTTTGTTATCTTTGCTCCTTTTGAAGGAATTACAAGATGGTGCGGCATTGGAGTGTGACTATTTCAAGCTTCAACATGATACGTGCTTGGTGGTCATCCACTTCTACACGGCGATGCCCTCTCTTTACCATGGTGATGAAGATCACGATCCATGGATGGATCTCTCCCAAGAGGGGGGGGGGGAGATGATGCGGAGCATCCCTCGCTCATCACCATGGATGCTCCACCTCCACCACAAGCACTGCGAGGACCTTGGACAGGAGCTCGCGCACGTGCCATCAAAACCGAGGTTAACTCTTTCCTCTTCGAACTTCATTCGGTTTCATATGAGAGTCGGGTCCTACCTCAAATGGAAACGTTGTGCATTATTAGGTACTTCGGAGATGACCGTGAGGAAGCATGGAGGGATCACCAAGTCCATCCGAAGATTCAAGCACACACGAAGTCTCTCGAGAAGGAGAAGATGGAAGAAGGAAACACGAAGAAGGAGGACGCAGAGGCCCTGGACACCCCGGGTGTCCGAACACTTTGGCCCTGGGTGCCCGACCCCTCCCTGGGAGCTGCCTAGCCGATCCCGGGTGCCTAGCTTTGGAGCACCGGGTGTCGGCTCGCCGCTGGAGGCCGCTCGACCCAGTCCGGGTGCCCGGGCCACCAACCCCGGGTGCCCGGCCCCCTTCAGCCGCCTGCCTGGCCGCCCCGGGTGCCTGGCCGTTCGGCCCCGGGTGCCCGGCCCATGCCGCCTGGAGCTAGCTACCGCCCCGGGTGCCCGGGTGGTCAACCCCCGGGTGCCCGGCCTCTTGCTTGCGCCGGCCTTTGACCGGTCTGGGTGCCCGGACCCGTCCGAGTGTGCCTGCATGCACTTTGGGTCTTTGACCCTTGTACCACTCTCTCCCTCATGTTTGGTCCTTAGGCTTTATATACTCTCCCCTAGCTCATTTGGAAGGAGAGCAAAGTATATGAGATGATTATGTGAGCTTTGCTCCTTGTACCCACTCCTCTAGGAGATCAAGGCCTCCTAGGAGAAGATCCCTAGTGGATATCAAGCCCCCATCTTGGTAAGGATCCCCATCATAGGATCATCAAGACCTCTCTCCTCATAGGATTTGGATGAACTAGTACCTTGTATCTTTCCTTTGTTGTTCTTGGATCATTGTGACCTCTTGTGTGTTCTTGGATCTAGCATATGTGTGATTGGATCTAGTCAATTTGAGTGTCTCCCCTCTCTTGTGTTCTTCGTGTTCTTCGTGTTCTTGGGGATCCCCCCTCCAATTCGTGAAAGATCTCCATCTAGGGTTCCACCCTACAACAGATGAGGCATGTCACATGTGTGTTCCTGATCTTAGTGTTCTCAGGAGTGCAGTGTTAGGAGATAAACAATATAACCTGGGGGCCATCATTGCTCGTAGGTTGCATAATAATGGTTTAATTGGAGATTTGTTTGGTGGGATTTATGCAACTCATGTAGCGAATTATCTTGGGGTACCCATACATGAAAATGATAGGGAGTTGCCTCCTGCTTATCTAGATTATAAGGCCATGGTCAGCCATCATTTTTTGGAGAGGAATGAACAGTTCCTCCAATATCGACTAATCTTTGACAGACGACGCACTATCCATATTGCTCTCCTTGCTCCTACTTTCTTTGACTTTCAGGCAAAAAGGAGATACTTTATAACCAGGGAGGAGGCAAACGAATATGAGAGGAGGATGGAGATAACCCGCCTCCAAGCTGCAGCTCGTGAGGCAATGGCTGCTGCATCTCGCTACGACCCCAGCTACAACTTTGACCCATGGGCATAGACCAACTTAGGCCAAAAGCCTAAGCTTCGGGGAGTACGTATTTCTCACCGACATTACATTCATGTTCACACACTCATTCTAGTTGTCGGTGCTCATACTTTTTCATTGTACTATCCATGCTAGTTTATTTTCTTTTTCTCGCATTCTTCTTGTGTGTTTGAATAACCTTAAGAAAACCAAAAAAAATAGTTAGTTTACTTTCCATGCTTGTAGTAGTAATTAAAAGAAAACCCAAAAAAGATTTCTCGTTCTTCTTTTGCTTGTTGGGAGATTTCCCGTGTAAATAGTTTCTTTTCTTTTCTTTTCTTTGGGGGTCGAGAGGAGAAGACCATAATGAAAATGTTGAGTGGCTCTTATATGCATTATTTTTGACCTAACCATGAGCCCATATTTCCTTGTCCTCTTCTTTGAATTGAATGCTTGCAGATTCCATCTTAGTCCAATGCACATGCACTATTATTATTATCCACACCATTCGGTCGTCTAAGTGAAAGGCAATAATGACGATATATGATGGACTAATTGAGATGAGAGAAGCTGGTATGAACTCGACCTCTCTTGTTTTTGTAAATATGATTACTTCATCGTTCCTGATTCATCCTATTATGAATAAACATGTTTCCAATGACAATTAGAGATTATAGTTGCTTATGCCATGCTTAATTAGCTAGGAGTTTATAATGGTTTACCTTGTGTGCCAACGTGCTATTAAAATGGTTGTGATGTGGTATGATAGAGTGGTATCCTCCTTTGAATGATTAGAGTGGCTTGACTTGGCACATGTTCACACATGCAGTTGAAACAAAATCAACATAGCCTTCATGATATTTATGTTCATGGTGGATTGTATCCTGCTACGTCTTGAGCTTGCGTTGGTTTTCCTTGAAGAGGAAAGGGTGATGCAACACTGTAGCGTAAGTATTTCCCTTAGTTTTTGAGAACCAAGGTATCAATCCTGTAGGAGGCTCCTCAAAAGTCCCATGCACCTACACAAACAAACAAGAACCTCGCAACCAACGCGATAAGTGGGTTGTCAATCCCTTCATGGCCACTTGCGAAAGTGAGATCTGATAGAAATAATATGATAAGATAAATATTTTTGGTATTTTTATGATATAGATTGGAAAGTAAAAGATGCAAATAAAAGTAGATTGAAAACTTATATGATAAAAGATAGACCCGGGGGACATAGGTTTCACTAGTGGCTTCTCTCAAGATAGCATAAATATTATGGTGGGTGAACAAATTACTGTCGAGTAATTGATAGAAAAGTGCATAGTTATTAGATTATCTAGGCATGATCATGTATATAGGCATCATGTCTGTGACAAGTAGACCGACTCCTGCCTGCATCTACTACTATTACTCCACACATCGACCGCTATCCAGCATGCATCTAGAGTATTAAGTTCATGAAGAATAGAGTAACGCATTAAGAAAGATGACATGATGTACATGGATAAACTCATGCAATATGATATAAACCCCATCTTTTTATCCTCGATGGTAACAATACAATACATGCCTTGCTGCCCCTGCTGTCACTGGGAAAGGACACCGCAATATTGAACCCAAAGCTAAGCACTTCTCCTATTGCAAGAAAGATGAATATAGTAGGCCAAACCAAACTGATAATTTGAAGAGACTTGCAAAGATAACTTAATCACACATAAAAGAATCCAGAGGAGATTAAAATATTTCTCATAGATAAACTTGATCATAAACCCACAATTCATCGGATCTCGACAAACACACCGCAAAAAGTGTTACATCGAATAGATCTCCAAGAAGATCGAGGAGAACATTGTATTGAGATTCAACGAGAGAGAAGAAGCCATCTAGCTAATAACTATGGACCTGAAGGTCTATGGTAAACTACTCACAACTCATCGGAGAGGCCTTGGAGATGATGTAGAGGCCCTCCGTGGTGGATTGCCCGTCCGGCGGAGTGCCGGCGACGGCTCCAAGATGGGATCTCGCAGATACAGAAGGTTGCGGCGGTGGAAATAGGTTTTCGTGGTCGCTTCTGATGTTTTCAGGTTACGGGTGTATATATAGGAGGAAGAAGTACGTCGGTTGACGATCAGGGGGCCCACGAGGGTGGGGGGCGCGCCCACCCCAAGGGGGTGCGTCGGGCACCTTTGTGGCCGCCTCGCTTGTTGCTTGACATCCACTCCAAGTCTCCAGGTTGGCATTTGTTCCAAAAAGATCGTCCCCGAAGGTTTCATCCCGTTTGGACTCCGTTTGACATTCCTTTTCTTCGGAACACTGAATTATGCAAAAAAACAGCAATTCGGGCTGGGCCTCCGGTCAGTAGGTTAGTCCCAAAAATGATATAAAAGTGTAAAGTAAAGCCAACATCCAAAACAGGTAATATAATAGCATGGAACAATCAAAAATTATAGATACGTTGGAGATGTATCAAGCATCCCCAAGCTTAATTCATGCTCGTCCTCGAGTAGGTAAATGATAAAAACAGAATTTTTGATGTGGAATGCTACCTAGCATAATCCTATGGTAATTCTCTTTATTGTGGCATGAATGTTCCGATCCAAATGATTCAAAATAAAAGTTCATATTGACATAACAAATAGTAATACTTCAAGCATACTAACAAAGCAATCATGTCTTCTCAAAATAACATGGCATTAGAAGGTTCATCCCTACAAAATCATATAGTTTGGTCATGCTCCATCTTCGTCACACAAGAATGCTCTTATCTTGCACACCCTCGATGACAAGCCAAGCAATTGTTTCATACTTTAGCAATCTCAAACTTTTTTCATCCTTCACACAATACATGAGCGTGAGCCATGGATATAGCACTATGGGTGGAATAGAATATGATGATGGAGGTTGTGTGGAGAAGACAAAAAAGGAGAAAGTCTCATATTGACGAGGATAATCAACGGGCTATGGAGATGCCCATCAATTGATATCAACATGAGGAGTAGGGATTGCCATGCAACGGATGCACTAGAGCTATAAATGTATGAAAGCTGAACAAAAGAAACTAAGTGGGTGTGCATCCAACTTGCTTGATCATGAAGACCTAGGGCATTTTGAGGAAGCCCATCGTTGGAATATACAAGCCAAGTTCTATAAGGAAAAATTCCCACTAGTATATGAAAGTGACAACAAATGAGACTCTCTATATGAAGAACATGGTGCTACTTTGAAGCACAAGTGTGGAAAAAGATAGTAACATTGTCCCCCTTTTTTATTTTTTTTATTTTTTTGTCCTTTTTGTCCTTTTTTGTCCTTTTTAAGGGACAATGCTCTAATAATGATGATCATCACACTTCTATTTATTTACAACTCATGAGTTACAACTCAAAACTAGAACAAGATATGACTCTATATGTATGCCTCTGGCGGTGTATCGGGATGGGAAATAATGCAAAAGTGACATGTATGAATTTATGAATGTGGCTTTGCCACAATACGATGTCAACTACATGATCATGCAAGGCAATATGACAATGATGGTGCATGTCATGATAAACGGAATGGTGGAAAGTTGCATGGCAATATATCTCAGAATGGCTATGGAAATGCCATAATAGGTAGGTATGGTGGTTGTTTTGAGGAAGATATAAGGAGGTGTATGTGTGATAGAGCGTATCGGATCATGGTTTGGATGCACCGGCGAAGTTTAAACCAACTCTCAATGTGAGAAAGGGCAATGCACGGTATCGAAGAGGCTAGCAATAATGGAAGGTGAGAATGCGTATAATCCATGGACTCAACATTAGTCATAAACAACTCATATACTTATTGCAAAAATCTACAAGTCATCAAAAACCAAGCACTACACGCATGCTCCTAGGGGGATAGATTGGTAGGAAAAGACCATCGCTCGTCCCCGACCGCCACTCATAAGGATGACGATCTAAGAACACCTCATATTTCAAATTTGTTACACAACGGTTACCATACGTGCATGCTACGGGACTTGCAAACTTCAACACAAGTTTTCCTTAAATTCACAATTACCCAACTAGCATGACTCTAATATTACCACCTCCATGTCTCAAAACAATTATCAAGTATCAAATTGATCATAGCATCCAATTCACTTCCTATGATAGTTTTTATTATACCCAACTTGGATGTCCATCATTCTAGGACCAATTTTATAACCATAGAAAATACCATGCTGTTCTAAAAGACACTCAAAATAATATAAGTGAAGCATGAGAAATCAACAATTTCTACAAAATTAAACCACCGCCGTTCTCTAAAAGATATGAGTGAAGTACTAGAGCAAAACTATCTAGCTCAAAAGTTATGAGTGAAGCACATACAGTATTCTAATATATTCCAAATCATGTGGGTCTCTCCCAAAAGGTGTGTACAGCAAGGATGATTGTGGAAATTTATAAAGAAAAGACTAATATCATACAAGACGCTCCAAGAAAACACATATCATGTGGCGAATAAAAATATAGCTCCAAGTAAAGTTACCGATAGACGAAGACGAAAGAGGGGATGCCTTCCGGGGAATCCCCAAGCTTAGGCTTTCGTTATCCTTGAATATCTTGGGGTGCCATGGGCATCCCCAAGCTTAGGCTCTTGCCACTCCTTATTCCATAGTCCATCAAATCTTTACTCAAAACTTGAAAACTTCACAACACAAAACTCAACAGGAAATCTCATAAGCTCCGTTAGTGCAAGAAAGAAAAACCACCACGGTACTGTAATAAACTCATTCTTTATTTATATTGGTGTTAAACCTACTGTATTCCAACTTCTCTATGGTTCATACCCCCCGATCCTAGCCATAGATGCATCAAAATAAGCAAACAACACATGAAAAACAGAATCTGTCAAAAACAGAATAGTCTGTAGCAATTTGTTACTTTCGAATACTTCTGGAACTCTAAAAATCCTACTAAAATAGGAATTCCTATGAATTTTGTCTATTGATCTACATCAAAAAGAATCAACGCAAAATCATGTTTCTGCGATTTATTGAATTTTTTTTGTGAGCGCAAAGTTTCTGTTTTTCAGTAGAATCAAATTAACTATTACCATAGGTTATCCTATAGGTTTTACTTGGCACAAACACTAATTAAAACATAAAAACACATCTAAACAGAGGCTATATGAAGTACTTATTACTAAACCGAAGTAAAAAGCAAGAAACAAAAATAAAATTGGGTTGCCTCCCAACAAGCGCTATCATTTAACGCCCCTAGCTAGGCATAAAAGCGAGAATAGATCTAAGTAGTACCATCTTGGGCATTTGATTCATAAGTAGCTCACATGATAGATTCATAAGGTAATTTAACTTTCTTTCTTGGAAAATGTTCCATGCCTTTCCTTAATGGAAATTGGAATCTAATATTCCTCTCCTTCATATCAATAATTGCACCAATCATTCTAAGGAAGGTCTACCGAGAATAATAGGACATGAAAGATTGCAATCTATATAAAGAACGATAAAATCTATGGGCACATAATTCCTATTTGAAACAATAAGAACGTCGTTGATCCTTCCCAAAGGTTTCTTAATGGTGGAATCCGCAAGGAGCAAGTTTAAAGAGCAATCATCAAAATCATGGAAACCTAGCACATCACAGAAAGTTTTTGGAATCGTGGAAACACTAGCACCCAAATCACATAAAGCATAGCATTCATGATCTTTAATTTTAATTTTTATAGTAGGTTCCCACTCATCATAAAGTTTTCTACGTATAGAAACTTCCAATTCAAGTTTTTCCTCATAGGATTGCATCAAAGCATCAACAATATGTTTGGTAAAAGCTTTATTTTGACTATAAGCATGAGGAGAATTCAACAAGGATTGCAACAAGGAAATACAATCTATTAAAGAACAATCATCATAATTAAATTCCTTGAAATCCATCATAGTGGGTTCAATGCTATTTAAAGTCTTGACCTCTCCAATCCCACTTTTACCAATTTTAGCATCAAGATCTAAAAACTCCGAATTATTGGGACGCCTTTTAACTAAAGTTGACTCATATCCAGTCCCATCATTATCAAGATTCATATTGCAAAACAAAGATTTAATAGGGGATACATCAATAACTTTTAGATCTTCATCATTATTTTCATGGAGACTAGAAGAACACGCCTTTACAAAGCAATCTTTCTTAGCACGCAATTTAGCGGTTCTTTCTTTGCACTCATCAATGGAAATTCTCATGGCTTTGAGAGACTCATTGATATCATGCTTAGGTGGAATAGATCTAAGTTTCAAAGAATCAACATCAAGCGAAAGTCTATCAACGTTCCTAGCCAAATCATCAACTTTAAGCAATTTTTCTTCAAGCAAAGCATTAAAATTCTTTTGAGAGATCATAAATTATTTAACGCTATTCTCAAAATCAGAGGGCATCTTATTAAAATTTCCATAAGAGTTGTTGTAGTAATTACCATAATTATTAGAGGAATTACTAGGAAACGGTCTAGGATTAAAGTTTCATCTATAAGCATTGTTACCAAAATTAATCCTACCAACAAAATTCACACCCATAGATTCATTATTATTCTCAATCAAAGTACACAAAGGCATATCATTGGGATCAATAGGAGCACTCTTAGTAGCAAACAATTTCATAAGTTCATCCATCTTTCCACTCAAAACATTAATTTCTTCTATGGCATGCACTTTTTTCTAGTAGATCTTTCGGTGTGCCATTGAGAATAATTAGCCATGATGTTATCAAGGAGTATAGTAGCTTCTCCTAAAGTGATTTCCATAAAAGTGCCTCCCGCGGCCGAATCTAAAAGATTTCTAGAAGCAAATTCAATCCCGCATAGAAATTTTGTATGATCATCCATAAATTCAAACCATGAGTAGGGCAATTGCGAATCATTAATTTCATTATTTCCCAAGATTGGGAAACATGCTCATGATCAAGTTGTTTAAAATTCATAATATCATTTCTAAGAGAGATGATCTTAGCGGGAGGAAAATACTTGGAGATAAAAGCATCTTTGCACTTATTCCATGAATCAATACTATTTTTAGGCAAATACGAAAACCAAGTTTTAGCACGATCTCTAAGTGAAAACGGAAATAACTTCAATTTAACAATATCATTGTCCGTATCTTTCTTCTTTTGCATATCACACAAATCAACAAAGTTGTTAAGATGAGTAGCGGCATCTTCACTAGGAAGGCCAGAGAATTGATCTTTCATAACAAGATTCAGCAAAGCAGATTGATTTCACAAGATTCAACATCATTAAGAGAAGCAATCGGAGTGCTAAGGAAATCATTATTGTTGGTATTGGAAAAATCACATAATTTGGTATTATCTTGCGCCATAGTGACAAGCACACACAAAAAGGTAAGAGAGAGAGAGAATAAGATTGGGAAAGAGAGGGCGAATACAATGGCAAGGGTGAAGTGGGGGAGAGGAAAATGAGAGGCAAATGGAAAATAATGTAATGTGAGGTAGATGAGTTTGTGATGGGTACTTGGTATGTCTTGACTTGAGCGAAGACCTCCCCGGCAACGGCGCCAGAAATCCTTCTTTCTACGTCTTGAGCTTGCGTTGGTTTTCCTTGAAGAGGAAAGGGTAATGCAGCACAGTAGCGTAAGTATTTCCCTCAGTTTTTGAGAACCAAGGTATCAATCCAGTAGGAGGCTCCTCAAAAGTCCCACGCACCTACACAAACAAACAAGAACCTCGCAACCAACATGATAAAGGGGTTGTCAATCCCTTCACATCCACTTGGGAAAGTGAGATCTGATAGAGATAATAAATATTTTTCGTATTTTTATGATATAGATTGGAAAGTAAAGATTGCAAATAAAAGTAGATAGGAAACTTACATGATAAAAGATAGACCCGGGGGCCATAGGTTTCACTAGTGGCTTCTCTCAAGATAGCATAAATATTATGGTGGGTGAACAAATTACTGTCGAGCAATTGATAGAAAAGTGCATAGTTATGAGATTATCTAGGCATGATCACGTATATAGGCATCTCATCCGTGACAAGTAGACCGACTCCTGCCTGCATCTACTACTATTACTCCACACATCGACCGCTATCCGGCATGCATCTAGAGTATTAAGTTCAAGAAGAACAGAGTAACGCACTAAGAAAGATGACATGATGTAGAGGGATAAACTCATGTAATATGATATAAACCCAATATTTTTATCCTCGATGGCAAAAATACAATACGTGCCTTGCTGCCCCTACTGTCACTGGGAAAGGACACCGCAAGATTGAACCCAAAGTGAAGCACTTCTCCTATTGCAAGAAAGATCAATCTAGTAGGCCAAACCAAACTGATAATTCGAAGAGACTTGCAAAGATAACTTAATCACACATAAAAGAATTCAGAGGAGATTCAAATATTTCTCATAGATAAACTTGATCATAAACCCACAATTCATCGGATCTCGACAAACACACAACAAAAAGAGTTACATCAAATAGATCTCCAAGAAGATCGAGGAGAACATTGTATTGAGATTCAAAGAGAGAGAAGAAGCCATCTAGCTAATAACTATGGACCCGAAGGTCTATGGTAAACTACTCACAACTCATCAGAGAGGCCTTGAAGATGATGTAGAGGCCCTCCGTGGTGGATTCCCCCTCTGGAGGAGTGCCGGCGACGGCTCCAAGATGGGATCTCGCGGATACGGAAGGTTGCAGCCGTGGAATTAGGTTTTCGTGCTCGCTTCTGATGTTTTTAGGGTACGAGTGTATATATAGGAGGAAGAAGTACGTCAGTTGATGATCAAGGGGCCCACGAGGGTGGGGGCGCGCCGGGCACCCTCGTGGCCGCCTCGCTTGTTGCTTGACGTCCACTCCAAGTCTCCAGGTTGGCATTTGTTCCAAAAAGATCGTTCCCGAAGGTTTCATCCCGTTTGGACTCTGTTTGATATTCCTTTTCTTCGAAACACTGAAATAGGCAAAAAAAACAACAATTCAAGCTAGGCCTCCGGTTAGTAGGTTAGTCCCAAAAATGATATAAAAGTGTAAAGTAAAGTCCATAAATATCCAAAACAGGTAATATAATAGCATGGAATAATCAAAAAATATAGATACGTTGGAGACGTATCATATCCTACTCATGCTTGCACTCGGTGTTGATTAATTTTAATACATGTACATGAATGTTGTCGCTCTCTTGTTGGTCTCTTCCCAGTCTCTTTCTAGCCTTCACTTGTACTAAGCGGGAATACTGCTTGTGCATCCAAACTCCATAAACCCCAAAGTTATTCCATATGAGTCCACCATACCTTCCTATATGCGGTATTTACCTGCCATTCCAAGTAAATTTGTATGTGCCAAACTCCAAACCTTCAAATGAAATTCTGTTTTGTATGCTCGAACAACTCATGTATCAACTAGGGTTGTCTATATCTTCCATGCTAGGCGGGTTATTCTCAAGAGGAGTGGACTCCTCTCCTAATTCACGAGAAAATGGCTGGTCACCGGGATGCCCAGTCCCATGCTTAAATCAAATCAAATTAATTGCAAACAAAACTCCCCCAGGATTGTTGTTAGTTGGAGGCACCCATTGTTTCGGGCAAGCCATGGATTGATGCTTCTTTGTGGTGGGGGAGTATAAACTTTACCATTCTATTTGGGAACCGCCTATAATGTGTGTAGCATGGAAGATATCGATATCTCTTGGTTGTTATGTTGACAATAAAAGTATACCGCTCAAAATATTATTTATCTTTATTTCAAAATCGAGCTCTCGCACCTCTACAAATCCCTGCTTCCCTCTGCGAAGGGCCTATCTATTTACCTTTATGTTGAGTCATCACCCTCTTATTAAAAAGCACCCGCTGGAGAGCACCTCTGTCATTTGCATGCATTACTATTAATTTATATTGGGTATGACTATGACTGGATCTCTTTTACCATGAATTACAATGTTTAGTCAGTCCTTGATCTTTAAAGGTGCTCTGCATTTATGTTTTGCGGTCTCAGAAAGGGCTAGCGAGATACCATCTTGTTATATCATATTATGATTGTTTTGAGAAAGTGTTGTCATCTGAGTTTTATTATTATTGCTCGCTAGTTGATTATGCCATTAATATGAGTAAACATGAGACCTAAGGGTTATTGTGAATATGGTTAGTTTATAATCTTTGCTGAAAACTTGAATGCTGGCTTTACATATTTGCAACAACAAGAGCAAAAATAGTTTGTAAAAGTTCTTCTTTATCACTTTCAGTTTATCAACTGAATTGCTTTAGGACAAGCAAAGGTTTAAGCTTGGGGCAGTTGATACGTCTCCGTCGTATCTACTTTTCCAAACACTTTTGCCCTTGTTTGGACTCTAACTTGCATGATTTGAATGGAACTAACCCGGACTGATGCTCTTTTCAGTAGAACTGTCATGGTGTTATTTTTGTGCAGAAATAAAAGTTCTCGGAATGACCTAAAAATCCATGGAGCAACCTTTTGGAATTAATAAAAAATACTAGTGAAAGAATCAGCACCAGGGGGCCCAAACCCTGTCCACGAGGGTGGGGGGCGCGCCCCCCTAGGGTGCACCCCCTGCCTCGTGGGCCCCCTGAAGCTCCACCAACCTCAACTCCAACTCCATATATTCATGTTCGGGGAGAAAAAATCAAGGAGAAGGATTCATCGTGTTTTACGAGACGGAGCCGCCGCCAAGCCCTAAACTCTCTCGGGAGGGCTGATCTGGAGTCCGTTCGGGGCTTCGGAGAGGGGGATCCGTCGCTGTTGTCATCATCAACCATCCTCCATCAGCAATTTCATGATGCTCACCGCCATGCATGAGTAATTCCATCATAGGCTTGCTGAACAGTGATGGGTTGGATGAGATTTACCATGTAATTAAGTTAGTTTTGTTAGGGTTTGATCCCTAGTATCCACTATGTTCTGAGATTGGTGTTGCTATGACTTTGCTATGCTTAATGCTTGTCACTAGGGCCCGAGTGCCATGATTTCAGATCTGAACCTATTATGTTTTCATGAATATATGTGAGTTGTTGATCCTATCTTGCAAGTATATAGTCACCTATTATGTGTTATGATCCGTTAACCCCGAAGTGACAATAATCGGGATACTTACCAGTGATGACCGTAGTTTGAGGAGTTCATGTATTCACTAAGTTTTAATGCTTTGGTCCGATACTCTATTAAAAGGAGGCCTTAATATCCCTTAGTTTCCAATAGGACCCCGCTGCCACGGGAGGGTAGGACAAAAGATGTCATGCAAGTTCTTTTCTATAAGCATGTATGACTATATTAGGAATAAATGCCTACATTACATTGATGAACTGGAGCTAGTTCTGTGTCACCCCATGTTATAACTATTACATGAGGAATCACAACTGACATAATTATCCATCACTGATCCAATGCCTACGAGATTTTCACATATTGCTCTTTGCTTAGTTACTTTACCGTTGCCGCTGTCACAATTACTACAAAACTACTACTGTTACTTTTGCTACTGTTACCGTTACTTCCATACTACTTTGCTACTAAATACTTTGCTACAGATACTAAGTTATCCAGGTGTGGTTGAATTGACAACTCATCTTCTAATACTTGAGAATATTCTTTGGCTCCCCTTGTGTCGAATCAATAAATTGGGGTTGAATACTCTACCCACGAAAACTGTTGCGATCCCCTATACTTGTGGGTCATCAAGAGGCGATCGGGAAAGAGAGGGCGAATAAAACGGCAAGGGTGAAGTGGGGGAGAGGAAAACGAGAGGCAATTGGAAAATAATATAATGCGAGGGATAGGATTTTGTGATGGGTACTTGGTATGTCTTGAATTGAGCGTAGACTCCCCACCAACGGCGCTAGAAATCCTTCTTGCTACCCCTTGAACATGCGTTGGTTTTCTCTTGAAGAGGAAAGGGTGATGTAGCAAAGTAGCGTAAGTATTTCCCTCAGTTTTGAAAACCAAGGTATCAATCCAGTAGGAGGCTACACTCCAAATCCCTCGTACCTGCACAAACAAATAAGAACCTTGCAACCAACACGATAAAGGGGTTGTCAATCCCTTCACGGCCATTTGCAAAAGTGAGATCTGATAGAGATAATAAATATTTTTGGTATTTTTATGATATAGATTGGAAAGTAAAGATTGCAAACTAAAATAGATCAGAAACTTATATGATGGAAAATAGACCCAGGGGCCATAGGTTTCACTAGTGGCTTCTCTCAAGATAGCATAAGTATTACGGTGGGCGAACAAATTACTGTCGAGCAATTGATAGAAAAGTGCAAAATTATGAGAATATCTAGGCATGATCATGTATATATGCATCACATCTGCGACAAGTAGATTGAAACGATTCTGCATCTACTACTATTACTCCACACATCGACCGCTATCCAGCATGCATCTAGAGTACTAAGTTTATAAGAACAGAGTAACGCATTAGGCAAGATGACATGATGTAGAGGGATAAACTCAAGCAATATGATATAAACCCCATCTTTTTATCCTCGATGGAAACAATACAATATGTTCCTTGCTGCCCCTGCTATCACTGGGAAAGGACACCACAAGATTGAACCCAAAGCTAAGCACTTCTCCCATTGCAAGAAAGATCAATCTAGTAGGCCAAACCAAACTGACAATTCTAAGAGACTTGCAAAGATAACAAATCATACATAAAAGAATTCAGAGGAGATTCAAATGTTGTTCATAGATAATCTTGATCATAAACCCACAATTCATCGGATCTCGACAAACACACCGCAAAAAGAATTACATCGAATAGATCTCCAAGAAGATCAAGGAGAACTTTGTATTGAGATGCAAAGAGAGAGAAGAAGCCATCTAGCTAATAACTATGGACCCGAAGGTCTATGGTAAACTACTCACACTTCATCGGAGAGGCTATGGTGTTGATGTAGAAGCCCTCCGTGATCGATTCCCCCTCCGGTGGAGTGCCAGAAAAGGCCCCAAGATGGGATCTCACGAGTACAGAAGGTTGCGGCGGTGGAAATAGGGTTTCGTGGTGCTCCTAGATGTTTTTAGGGTATATGAATATATATAGGCGAAGGAAGTCGGTCAGGTGAGCCACGAGGGGCCCACGAGGGTGGGGGGCGTGCCTACCCCCTAGGGCGCGCCCTCCTGCCTCATGGCCGCCTCGTTTCTTTCTTGACGTCCACTCCAAGTATCCTGGATTGCGTTTGTTCCAAAAATAACTCTCTCGAAGGTTTCATTCCGTTTGGACTCTATTTGATATTCCTTTTCCGCTAAACACTGAAATAGGCAAAAAATAGCAATTTGGGCTGGGCCTCCGGTTAATAGGTTAGTCGCAAAAATAGTATAAAAGTGCTTAGTAAAGCCCATTAAACATCCAAAATAGGTAATATAATAGCATGGAACAATCAAAAATTATAGATACGTTGGAGACATATCAGCCTTCAATGTCGATGTAGTATGCGGACGCAAGTCTTCGGCTTTGCAAGACGGGTTCTCCATTATACTCCGAATTGAAGATAGTCCGGCATCGGCTTCCGTGTCTAGTCTTTATGATTCCTCCCTGTTGTCGCCTCGATTTCCACGCATCCGAGTGAATGCGAATGGTCCGTTATCCATGTATTTTAATATTCCTGGCATGGACAAACCGTGCCTATAAAGCGAGGCGAGATCTTTAAACTGTCATCTCGCATCACACCAAAAGTAACAGAGCAAGTCACAAAAAAATAGACCATGGCGAGCGCCCCTGGTTCCTCCTTGCGTCCTCATGGCCTTCAAGAGGGGGACTGGAAGAGTTGCTCCATGTCTCACCTCCAGCTCAGTCGACTCCAAACGCAAGGATATCTCCCTCCCAGATCTAGTCTCCGTATGGACGGAGTTAACCACTATAGGTGCTGATGCATTGGCGGAGAATTTCCCCAATCCTAGCCAAGGGGAGAGGGTGTGCTTCACCTCATTCCTTTTGAGGGGCGTGGGACTCCCAATCCACCCCTTCCTCAGGGGTCTACTGGAACATTACGGGATCCAGCTGCACATATCTCCGGCTTCGTCGCCCTTTGTGAATTGTTTTTGCGTTGCGAGGCTCACTTCAAACTATGGAAGAAGTTCTTATGCCTCATCCCCCGCCATCAGGGTGGCGGGTCTATTTTTGAAGTGGGCGGTGCCGAAGTATGGCGTATAGTCGGATCCAGCTACCCCATCGGGACTCCGAAGAAAGGATCTGCCGAATGGTCTTCGGAGTGGTTCTATATTGATGATGTACCCCTTCCGGACCCTATTCGGCGCGGACTGTTGGAATTTTCCAACGCCCCCTTGAAGAAGCTATACAACTGGCGTCCCAAATCCTCCGCCTAAGAAGACAGTGCAGAGGTGATGAACTTGGTAAACAAGATTAAGATATTGACCCATTCCGGACTCTCCATAGTGGAAGTGATGGCTATCACGATACAGAGATGCATCCAACCGCTTCAATCCCGAGTAACTCCCCTATGGAACTACAACGGGGAGGACGGTGCATCCTGCGATAGGCGAAAGGGTCCGAATGAGCAAGCCGCATTAGCGGCAGCTCTGCCCGGAAGAAGAAGACTTCATTCTGCCGAGAAGCCTACTCCATGTGCACTCCTATTGAATGGGTAAGTTTTCCAACCGCTCAATGCTCTTTTATCCGTCGGGATGCATTGATCGGATATCCTGGCTATTTATTTTTTGAACAGTCATGGAGGCAGATTGTCAAGAACATTAACTGCCCTGCCCCCCAGCTAGAGGATCATGATCGCAATGACGACCCCGGATTCCATGAGGATCCGAACATATTTGTAGAGTTCAAAGATGGAGTCTACTATCAGGCGAGCCTTGACGGCTTGGAGGTGGCCATTATGGATGACTACCCCGACCTCTGTCCCTTTGTGAAGGTAAGTGTTTGGAAATTGTATTCTCAAAGAAGAGGGATACTCCCACTTGTCTCCTTATCCGCCACATTTGACCATGTTTCGCAGGATCGGCGCTCAGCGAGCCGCACCCAAGGGAGGGCGACCAAGAAATGGTCAACATCTTCGTGGAAGGGTCGTGCAAAACGAAAGGAGGTCGGCAGCACTACTGAACCTGCTCGACAATCGAAAAGGTATATACTTCTTTGTTAATATTCAGTTGTGAAGTCGGACCGTCATTCGAATCATCCCTCTATCACCGCAGGAGGGGTATACGGTGCACCGTGGGTAAGGTCCTAGTCAGCCGAGCTACGGCAAACCCGCGCCAGAGATACCAACCGGGACGGGGGCGCACGCTGATGCAGCACAGATTCACTCGTCTCATGGAGAGCCGGATGAGATGTCTATGACCAACTCCGAAGTCGAGAGTGAGATGAACCATCGTCACTTAAAAGAAGCCTTACGCACCCCTGCCTTAACGGAGCCGGAGTTTAATGCCTTAAGCACTGTAGGTGCATATATCCGAGCTGTCCGAGATGGACTCACCGGGGTCGGTCGCCTGTTCTCAAAGGATATGCAGGTAAGAATTTTCAGGAACTTAATGAATAGATAGTAGTAGTAGCCCCCAAGACTTAAAGCGGGTGAACAAAACCGATTTAAGGATCGTTTGATGACCACAGGTTCTCAAGGAGAAGAACAGCGCACTGATCCAGGAGCTTGAAGAAATAAAGAGTGCCCCAATGTATTA
Organism: Triticum aestivum; assembly: GCF_018294505.1. Taxonomy (NCBI): domain Eukaryota; kingdom Viridiplantae; phylum Streptophyta; class Magnoliopsida; order Poales; family Poaceae; genus Triticum; species Triticum aestivum. Next base: position 498,639,481 of record NC_057798.1, read on the forward strand.
TGGCAACGATAAAAAACATGAAGAGGAAGTGAAGAAATAGGCCGAAGAGATAATGAGCTTGAAGGATCAACTCTTAGAGGCACAACAAGAAAACCAGAAGCTGAAGGGCGGCATATTCGGTATGTCTTGTGAACCGTCCGGATTATTGATAGGATCATATAATGCGGAATATGATAGTTTGGTTGATACAGGTATGTTGACCAGTCGCCCCGAGGAGGAAATGCCAGTTCTACAGAGCGACATTCTGAAGGAGCTGGCCAAGCTGCACGAGCATGCTCGGAAGGCGATGAAGAATATGGCCAAAGCCTTATATCCTTTTGAAGTCCCTCCAGAAAGTATGGAGGGGTTGGCTGATCTATTCAAGGGTGCCCGGCGTCGGTTTGAGCTGTGGAAGACATACGCATGCCGTGAAGGTGCTCTAGAGGCATGGGCCATGGTGAAGACATGCTATATTGGTCTTGACCCGAATCACATGGCCAGAGTTGGACCGCGGGGACCCGACGGGAAGGAAATTCCCGTAAGCTTGGTGTACGACCAAGTGATGACAACGGCGAAATTTGTGCAACAAGATTATAAATTAGATAGTCTACCAGATGGCGTAGAAAGGGAGTGAGTGTTCAAATTGATGTACCCATGTATTTTATGACCGAACTTATCTCCTGCCGGATTGTATGAAAATTTTGTCATCGCAGACCTTCGGCTTCCACCTCCGAACCAAAAAGTTGGATTGTTTCTGTATACTTATGTTTTACTAGGAAACATTTGGTATTGTCGGAAACTAGGCAATCCGGCCATATTGCTCAAACAGACAAAGTGTTTTCGGCGGAGTTATGTTATATTACTGTTTAACTTAAGAAACATCTTCCAAGAAAGTTCCGTTAGGGGTTCCTTTTCTTAGGCTGGGCTTGTATCTGAAGTACAGACAACCAGTTTTATGCGTTATTCCGGAAACATCCTGTTGAATATGTGCCGCCCAATTATTCTCTTAAGAACGCTAGCTTTCGGCTTCACCCGTCAGAGGTACAGCGCCGGATAACCCGGTTATAACAATCACAGAGGTGCTCCCTTTACACCCTAGCCGAACAATTGGGAACGTAGGGTATAAGCACATGAGCGAGGCAACCCAGCTTGGCAAAAACTTAAGTCATAGAGGTGCATAAAATGGCAGAAACAACAGATAGTATGGACGCAAGAAGCTTGTAAGCTTTGTAAAAGAATGCTTCCTTTAAAAGAAGTCCCCATGTATGGTGGGATGTATACATTTAAAGATGCGTATACCCAACAATGCGGTTTATCCGAACATACAATATAAGGAGAGAAAGGTAAAAAAGGTGAAAAGGAAAGAGAAAATGGAAAAAACCTAGTTAAAACTAGGACCTAAGGAGGCCGAATTATGCTAAAATCATCGAAGTCGGGCGGTGTTCCATGGGTTCGGCTCAAGGCGATTTTCCTCCGCATTACGAAGGAGATAGGCTCCTCCAATAAGGACTTCATCAATTATGAAGGGCCCTGATACGTCTCCAACGTATCTATAATTTTTCTTTGTTCCATGCTATTATATTACCTATTTTGGATGTTTATGGGCTTTACTTTACACTTTTATATCATTTTTGGGACTAACCTACTAACCAGAGGCCCAACCCGTATTGCTGTTTTTTAGTGCCTATTTCAGTGTTTCAAAGAAAAGGAATATCAAACGGAGTCCAAATGGAATGAAACCTTCGGGAGCGTGATTTTTGGAACGAACGTGATCCAGAGGACTTGGAGTGCAAGTCAAGAAGCTTCCGAGGTGGCCACGAGTGTGGAGGGCGCGCCCCCTATCTCGTGGCCCCCTCGGGTATCCACCGACATATTTCTTCCTCCTATATATACCCAAGTACCCCGAAAACATCAGGGGCGACCACGAAAAGCTATTTGCACCACCGTAACCTTTTGTATTCGCGAGATCCCATCTTGGAGCCTTCGCCGGCGCTCCACCGGAGGGGGAATCGACCACGGAGGGCTTCTACATCAACACCATAGCCTCTTCGATGAGTTGTGAGTAGTTTACCACAGACCTTCGGGTCCATAGTTATTAGCTAGATGGCTTCTTCTCTCTCTTTGATTCTCAATACAAAGTTCTCCTTCCTCTTCTTGGAGATCTATTCGATGTAACTCTTTTTGCGGTGTGTTTGTCGAGATCCAATGAATTGTGGGTTTATGATCAAGTTTATCTATGAGAAATACTTGAATCTCCTCTGAATTCTTTTATGTATGATTAAGTTATCCTTGCAAGTCTCTTCGAATTATCAGTTTGGTTTGGCCTACTAGATTGATCTTTCTTGCAATGGGATAAGTGCTTAGCTTTGGGTTCAATCTTGCGGTGTCCTTTCCCAGTGACAGCAGGGGTAGCAAGGCACGTATTGTATTGTTTCCATCAAGGATAAAAAGATGGGGTTTATATCATATTGCATGAGTTTATCCCTCTACATCATGTCATCTTTCTCAATGCGTTACTCTGTTCTTATGAACATAATACTCTAGATGCATGCTGGATAGCGGTCGATGTGTGGAGTAATTGTAGTAGATGCAGGCAGGAGTCGGTCTACTTGTCACGGACGTGATGCCTATATACATGATCATGCCTAGATAATCTCATAATTATTCGCTTTTCTATCAATTGCTCGACAGTAATTTGTTCACCCACCGTAATACTTATGCTATGTCGAGAGAAGCCACTAGTGAAACCTATGGCCCCCGCGTCTATCTTTTATCATATAAGCTTTCAATCTACCTTTATTTGCATCTTTACTTTTCCAATCTATATTATGAAATACCAAAAATATATTTATCTTATCATACTATCTCTATCAGATCTCACTTTCACAAGTGGCCGTGAAGGGATTGACAACCCCTTTATTGCGTTGGTTGTGAGTTCTTTGTTTGTTTGTGTAGGTGCGTGGGACTTTTGAGGAACCTCCTACTGGATTGATACCTTGGTTCTCAAAAACTGACGGAAATACTTACACTACTATTGTTGCATCACCCTTTCCTCTTCAAGGAAAACCAACGCAAGCTCAAGATGTAGCAAGAAGGATTTCTGGCGCCGTTGCCGGGGAGGTCTTCTCTCAAGTCAAGACATACCAAGTACCCATCACAAACTCATCTCCTTCACATTTACATTATTTGCCATTTGCCTCTCGTTTTCCTCTCCCCCACTTCACCCTTGCCGTTTTATTCGCCTCTCTTTCCCAATCTCCTCTCTCTCTTTCGCTTGCCTTTCTGTGTGCCTGCTTGGCCTCATGGCTTTGCCTAAGAACACTTACCTTCATCTTAGAAGGTTAGAAGAGATTGAATCAAACGTTAGAAGTTTTATGACTTTACAATTTGAGCATAATAATTTTTTCAGAAAGGAGCTTAAAGAACAAAAAACTTTTATGGGGTTTATGAACAAATAGCTTGATGATATATCTAAAGAATTTTATGGTTTGAACTCCCAAATTACTTGGCTTGAAAATTCTATAGCTCAAATTTCTGATAAGCAAGGTACCTTAGTCAATAAGATGGCTGCCAAACCAGAAAAATTAGGTGAAAATAATGATGAAGATCTTAAAGTTATTGATCTGTCCCCTATTAGATCTTTGTTTTGCAATATGAATCTTAATAATGATGGGACTGGAGATGAGTCAACTTTAGTTAAAAGGCATCCCAATAATTCGGAGTTTTTAGATCTTGATGATAAATTTGGTAAAAGTGGGATTGGAGAGGTCAATACTTTAAATAGCATTGAACCCACTATCTTGTATTTCAAGGAATTTGATTACAATAATTGTTCTTTAGAAGGTTGTATTTCGTTGTTGCAATCTGTTGTGAATTCTCCTCATGCTTATAATAAAAATAATGCTTTTACCAAACATATTATTGATGCCTTGATGCAATCTTTTGATGAAAAACTTGATTTGGAAGTTTCTATACCTAGAAAACTTAATGATGAGTGGGCACCTACTATAAAGATTAAAATTAAAGATCATGAGTGTTATTCTTTATGTGATTTGGGTGCTAGTGTTTCCACGATTCCGAAAACTTTATGTGATATTCTAGGTTTCCATGATCTTGATGATTGCTCTTTAAATTTGCACCTTGCGGATTCCACCATTAAAAAGCCAATGGGAAGGATCAATGATGTTCTCATTGTTGCAACTAGAAAATTGGTGCCCGTAGATTTTATCGTTCTTGATATAGATTGCAATCTTTCTTGTCCTATTATTCTTGGTAGACCTTTCCTTAGAATGATTGTCGCGATTATCGATATGAAGGAAGGGAATATTAGATTCCAATTTCCATTAAGGAAAGGCATGGAGAACTTTCCAAGAAAGAAAATTAAATTAACTTATGAATCTATCATGCGAGCTACTTATGAATTAAGTGTCAAAGATGGTACTACTTAGATCTATCCTCGCTTTTATGCCGAGCTAGGGGCGTTAAACGATAGCGCTAGTTGGGAGGCAACACAATTTTATTTGCGCTTTTTGTTTTTGTTCCTGCTTAGTAATAAATTTTGCATATACCTTCTGTTTAGATGTGTTTTCATGTTTTATTTAGTGTTTGTGCCAAGTAGAACCTATAGGATAACCTATGGTGATAGTTAATTTGATTCTGCTGAAAAACAGAAACTTTGCGCTTACGAGAAAAAATTCAATAAATGACAAAAACGTGATTTTCCATTGATTCTTTTTGCTGTAGATCAATAGACAAATTGCCTAAGACTTCCTGTTTCGGTAGGATTTTTAGAGTTCCATAAGTATTAGAAAGTTACAGATTGCTACAGACTGTTCTGTTTTTGACAGATTCTGCCTTTCGTGTGTTGTTTGCTTATTTTGATGCATCTATGGCTAGTATGTAAGGGTATGAACCATAGAGAACTTGGAATACAGTAGGTTTAACACCAATATAAATAAAGAATGAGTTCATTACAGTACCTTATGTGGTGGTTTTTCTTTCTTTCACTAACAGAGCTTATGAGATTTCCTGTTGAGTTTTGTGTTGTGAAGTTTTCAAGTTTTGGGTAAAGATTTGATGGACTATGGAATAAGGAGTGGCAAGAGCCTAAGCTTGGGGATGCCCATGGCACCCCAAGATATTCAATAATATCCAAAATCCTAAGCTTGAGGATGCCCCGGAAGGCATCCCCTCTTTCGTCTTCGTTCATTGGTAACTTTACTTGGAGCTATATTTTTATTCGCCACATGGTATGTGTTTTGCTTGGAGCATCTTGTATGATATTAGTCTTTGCTTTTTAGTTTACCACAATCATCCTTGATGTACACACCTTTTGGGAGAATCCCACTTGATTGGAATTTATTAGAATACTCTATGTGCTTCACTTATATCTTTTGAGCTAGATAATTTTTGCTCTAGTGCTTCACTTATATCTTTTAGAGCACGGCGGTGGCTTAATTTTGAATAAATTGTTGATCTCTCATGCTTCACTTATATTATTTTGAAAGTCTCTTAGAACAGCATGGTATTTTCTATGGTTGTAAAATTGGTCCTAGAATGGTAGGCATCCAAGTTGGGTATAATAAAAACTATCATAGGAAATGAATTGGATGCTATGATCAATTTGATACATGAAAATTGTTTTGAGATATGGAGGTAGTGATATTAGAGTCATGCTAGTTGGGTGATTATGAATTTAAAGAATGCTTGTGTTGAAGTTAGCAAGTCCCGTAGCATGCACGTATGGTTAAAGTTGTGTAACAAATTTGAAACATGAGGTGTTCTTAGATTGTGCATCCTTATGAGTGGCGGTCGGGGACGAGCGATGGTCTTTTCCTACCAATCTATCCCCCTAGGAGCATGCGCGTAGTGCTTGGTTTTTGATGAAATGTAGATTTTTGCAATAAGTATATGAGTTCTTTTGACTAATGTTGAGTCCATGGATTATACACACTTTTATCTTTCCATCATTGCTAGCCTCTTCGGTACCGAGCATTGCCCTTTCTCACCTTTAGAGTTGGTGCAAACTTCGCCGGTGCATCCAAACCCCGTGATACGATACGCTCTATCACACATAAACCTCCTTATATCTTCCTCAAAACAGCCACCATACCTACCTATTATGGCATTTCCATAGCCATTCCGAGATATATTGCCATGCAACTTTCCACCATTCCGTTTATCATCATGACGTACATTACTATTGTTATATTGCCTTGCATGATCATGTAGTTGACATCGTATTTGTGGCAAAGACACCATGCATAAATTTTCATACATGTCACTCTTGATTCATTGCCCATCCCGGTACACCGCCGGAGGCATTCATATAGAGTCATATCTTGTTCTAGTTTCGAGTTGTAATTCATGAGTTGTAAATATATAGAAGTGTGATGATCATCATTATTAGAGCATTGTCCCTAAAGAAAAAAAAAGAAAGGCCAAAAAGAAAAAAAGGGAAAGGCCAAAGAAAAAAAAGTAAGAAAAAGAAAAAAAGAAGAAAGGCCAAAAAAAGGAAAGGCCAAAAAAGAAAGAAAAAGAAAATAAAAAGGGGGCAATGTTACTATCTCTTTTTCCACACTTGTGCTTCAAGGTAGCACCATGTTCTTCATATAGCGAGTCTCATATGTTGTCACTTTCATATACTAGTGGGAATTTTTCATTATAGAACTTGGCTTGTATATTCCTATGATGGGCTTCCTCAAATGCCCTAGGTCTTCGTGAGCAAGCAAGTTGGGTGCACACCCACTAGTTTCCTTTGTTGAGCTTTCACACATTTATAGCTCTAGTGCATCCGTTGCATGGCAATCCCTACTCCTCACGTTGACATCAATTGATCGACATCTCCATAGCTCGTTGATTATCCTCGTCAATCCCTACTTTCTCTTTTTTTGTCTTCTCCACACAATCCCCTTCATTATATTCTATTCCACCCATAGTGCTATATCCATGGCTCACGCTCATGTATTGCGTGAAAGTTGAAAAAGTTTGAGATTATTTAAGTACGAAACAATTGCTTGGCTTGTCATCAGGGGTGTATAAGATGGGTGCATTTTTGTGTGACGAAAATGAAGCATAGCCTAACTATATGATTTTGTAGGGATGAACTTTCTTTAGCCATGTTATTTTGAGAAGATATGATTGCTTTGATTAGTATGCATGAAGTATTACTATTTCTAATGTCAATATGAACTTTTATTTTGAATCATTTGGATCTGAACATTCATGCCACAATAAAGAAAATTACATTGAGAAATATGCTAGGTAGCATTCCACATCAAAAATTCTTTGTTTATCATTTACCTACTCGAGGACGATCAGGAATTAAGCTTGGGGATGCTTGATATGTCTCCAACGTATCTATTTGATTGTTCCATGCTATTATATTACCTGTTTTGGATGTTTATGGGCTTTACTTTACACTTTTATATCATTTTTGGGACTAACCTACTAACCGAACTCCCAACCCGTATTGCTGTTTTTTTTGCCTATTTCAGTGTTTCGGAGAAAAGGAATATCAACGGAGTCCAAACGGAATGAAACCTTCGGGAGCGTGATTTTTGGAACGAACGTGATCCAGAGGACTTGGAGTGCAAGTCAAGAAGCTTCTGAGGCGGCCATGAGGGTGGAGGGCGCCCTCCCTACTATGTGCGCCCCCTATCTCGTGGGCCCCTCGAGCGTCCACCGACGTACTTCTTCCTCCTATATATACCCACGTACCCCGAAAACATCAGGGGTGACCACGAAAAGCTATTTCCACTACCGTAACCTTCTGTATCCGCGAGATCCCATCTTGGAGCCTTCGCCGGCGCTCCGCCGAAGAGGGAATCGACCACAGAGGGCTTCTACATTAACACCTTAGCCTCTCCGATGAGTTGTAAGTAGTTTACCACAGACCTTCGGGTCCATAGTTATTAGCTAGATGGCTTCTTCTCTCTCTTTGATTCTCAATACAAAGTTCTCCTTCCTCTTCTTTGAGATCTATCTGATGTAACTCTTTTTGCGGTGTGTTTGTCGAGATCCGATGAATTGTGGGTTTATGATCAAGTTTATCTATGAGAAATATTTGAATCTCCTCTGAATTCTTTGATGTATGATTAAGTTATCTTTGCAAGTCTCTTCGAATTATCAGTTTGGTTTGGCCTACTAGATTGATCTTTCTTGCAATGGGAGAAGTGCTTAGCTTTGGGTTCAATCTTGTGGTGTCCTTTCCCAGTGATAGTAGGGGCAGCAAGGCACGTATTGTATTGTTGCCATCGAGGATAAAAAGATGGGGTTTATATCATATTGCATGAGTTTATCCCTCTACATCATGTCATCTTTCTTAATGCGTTACTATGTTCTTATGAACTTAATACTCTAGATGCATGTTGGATAGCGGTCGACGTGTGGAGTAATAGTAGTAGATGCAGGCAGGAGTCGGTCTACTTGTCAGGGACGTGATGCCTATATACATGATCATGCCTAGATAATGTCATAATTATTCGCTTTTCTATCACTTGCTCGATAGTAATTTGTTCACCCACTGTAATATTTATGCTATCTCGAGAGAAGCCACTAGTGAAACCTATGCCCCCCGGGTCTATCTTTTATCATATAAGCTTTCAATACTTTTCCAATCTAAATTATAAAATACCAAAAATATATTTATCTTATCATACTATCTCTATCAGATCTCACTTTTGCAAGTGGCCGTGAAGGGATTGACAACCCCTTTGTTGCGTTGGTTGCGAGTTCTTTGTTTGTTTGTGTAGGTGCGTGGGACTTTTGAGGAGCCTCCTACTGGATTGATACCTTGGTTCTCAAAAACTGATGGAAATACTTACACTACTATTGTTGCATCACCCTTTCCTCTTCAAGGAAAACCAAGGCAAGCTCAAGACATAGCAGGCCCCTCCCATCTGGGTTGAGCTTATCCTTTTTCTTCTCCGGGAGGCATAGGACAAGTTCTCCAACAGTGTATGGTTTGGCCTGCACTTCTCTACTTTGCTAACGCATGTCCGGTTGTTGATAGAATGCGGAACGGGCCTTGGCAACATCATGCTCCTCTTCAAGTCCATCCAGGTCGTCCTACCGATCTAGTTCAGCTTCTTTCTCTTCGTACATGTGCACTCTAGGTGAGTCGTGAATAATATCACAGGGCAATATGGCTTCTGCGCCATACACCATAAAGAAAGGTGTATATCTGGTTGTTCAATTGGGCGTGGTCCGGAGTCCCCAGAGTACGGAATCGAGTTACTCAACCGAGTGCTTATCTAATGCTCGTAAAGAGTGCACTAGTCTGGGCTTAATACCACTCATGACCAGACCATTGGCTCATTTGACTTGGCCGTTAGTTTGGGGGTGGTATACGGATGCATAGTCGAGTTTAATGCCCAACTTAGAGCACTAGGTTTTCACCTCATCAGCTAGGACGTTAGAGCCATTATCAGTGATGATACTGTGCGGGACACCATAATGGTGGACTACGCTAGATAGAAAGTCAATCACTGGTCCGGCCTCAGCTGTTTTGACTGGTTTGGCTTCTATCCATTTAGTGAATTTATCCACCATGACCAGTAACTATTTCTTTTTGTGGATCTCCCCTTAAGGGGCCTGACCATGTCAAGCCCCCAGATCGCAAAGGGTCAACTAATGGGGATTGTTCATAATGCGATGGGAGGCATGTGGCTCTAGTTGGCGAAAAGTTGACAGCCCACGCAATGTTGGACAAGGTCTTGAGCATCCGCTCGAGCCATAGGCCAGAAAAAGCCTATCCGGAACGCCTTGCTTACAAGGGCACCGGCCGCGGCATGATGGCCGCCGAGACTGGCATGTATTTCTGCCAAGAGCTGCCTTCCCTCCTCTTCGGAGATACACCTTTGAAGGACTCTGGTTGTACTTCTTTTATATAATTCGCCTTCATGCACTTTGAAGGCTTTGGAGCGCCGAACTATGCATCGCGCCTTGTTTTGATTGTCGGGGAGCTCTTGCCTATTAAGTAAGCCAAGTAAGGTTCGGTCCAAGGAGCAATAACCGCCATGATCTCATGAGCAGAGGGTGTTATCTCAATATCCGAACCCCCTACGTTGTCTGTGTTGTGTTCTGCGGTTGGGGATGTGATCAGGTCTGTGTTGCCTCCGCCGCTATCACCCTGTCATACAACAGATGGCTTAAAGAGCAAGTCCACGAAGGTGTTGGGTGGCACGGGGTTGAGTTTAGCGCCCATACGAGCAAGGATGTCGGATGCCTGATTACACTCTCAGGAGACATGATGGAACTCGAGTCCGTCGAACCGAGCTGGCAGTTTCAATATGGCGTTTCGATATGCCATCATTTTTGGGTCCTTCGCATCGAACTCTCTGTTGACCTGTGAAATTGCGAGGTTCGAATCACCGCGCACCTCCAAGCATTGTATGCTCATGGAGACAACCATACGAAGACCATGAAGTAGCGCCTTGTATTCGGCTGCATTATTAGAGCCCGTATACATAATTTGCAGTACGTAGCGGACTGTGTCCCCAGTGGGGGATGTGAGGATTACGCCAGCCCCCAGTCCGGCCAGCATTTTGGAGCCATCGAAGTACATGATCAAATTAGAATATGAGCTGTACTCTTTAGGGAGTTCGACTTTCGTCCATTCAGCTATAAAGTCGGCCAATACCTGGGATTTAATAGCCCGGCGTGGCTTGTATATGATTTCAAACAGTAATAGCTCGATGGCCCACTTGGCTATGCGGCCAGTGGCGTCCCTGTTATTAATGATGTCATTCAGTGGCACCTCGGATGCCACTGTGGCTGAACACTCTTGAAAGTAGTGCCGATGTTTGCGAGACGCCATGAAGACTGTGTAGGCTATCTTCTGATAGTGCGGGTATCGGGATTTTCAAGGTGTAAGGACCTCCAATACATAGTAAACTGGTTTTTGGGTGGGGAATTTATGTCCCTCCTCCCCTCGCTCAACAACGAGGATGGTGCTAACTACTTGGTTAGTTACTGAAAGGTATAATAACATAGGCTCTCCAACGCCAGGTGCGGCCAAGATTGGGTTGTTTGCGAGAAGGGCCTTGATTTCTTCCAATCCGGTTGTGGCTGCGTCCATCCATTTGAAGTTATCAGTACATCGCAGTAGCTTGTATAATGGCAATGCCTTTTCTCCTAATTTGGAGATAAATCGGCTTAAAGCCGTAACGCACCCAGCTAGTTTCTGGACCTACTTTAGGTCTGTTGGTGTGGCCAATTATGATAGAGCTCGGATTTTTGCTGGGTTTGCCTCAATTCCTCTATGGGAAACAATAAACCCTAGCAACTTTCCGGCTAGAACTCCGAAGACACTTTTTTTGGATTAAGACGGATGTCGTATGTTCGGAGATTGTCGAAGGTGATCCACCAGTGACTCGACGTGTTTTCTTTTAATGACCACATCGTCCATGTATGCTTCGACAATTTTTCCCATTGCTTTTCTAGGCATGTTTGAATCATGCGCTGGTAGGTAGCCCCGGCGTTTTTGAGTCCGAAGAGCATAGTATTGAAGTAGAAGGGACCATAAAGGGTGATGAATGTGGTTGCAGCCTGGTATGATTCCTTCATATTGATTTGATGGTATTCGGAATAGGCGTCGAGGAAACACAAAGAATCATGTCCTCCTGTTGCGTCAATGATTTCGTCGACGCGGGGAAATGTGAAGGGGTCTTTGGGGCAAGCCTTGTTGAGGTCTTTGAAGTCAACACACAGGCGCCATGATTTGTCCTTTTTAGGTACCATTACCAGGTTGGCTAACCAATCTGGATGTTTTATTTCCCTAATAAACCCAACCTCTAATAACTTGGCTAGCTCTTCTCCCATGGCCTGCCGCTTGGGTTCGGAGAATCGCTGTAGTGTCTGCTTCACGGGTTTAAATCCCTTGATTATATTGAGACTGTGTTCGGCCAGTCTGCATGGGATGCCGGGCATATCTAAAGGATGCCAGACAAAGATGTCCCAATTTTCGTGCAGGAATGCATGTAGGGCAGTGTCCACTGCCGGATCCAGCTGCGCTCCGATGGATGCCATTTTATTGGGGTCCGTTGGGTGCACTTGGAATTTTACTATTTCCTCGGCTGGCTTGAAAGAGGTGGACTTGGATCTCTTATCAAGGATCACGTAGTCCCTATCCACCGTAGCTCATAGGGTGGTTAATTCTTCTGCCGCTAGGGCTTCAGATAGTGCATCAACGGCCAAGGATGCAGTCTTGTTCTCGGCACGAAGAGCTTTATCCGGGTCACTTGAAATTGTAATGATCCCCTTAGGGTCGGGCATTTTGAGCTTCATGTACCCATAATGGGGTATAGCTTGAAAGCGTGAGAAGGCGTCCTGGCCGAGGATAGCATGATACCCACTATTAAAGGGGACCACATGGAAGAGCAACTCTTCAGATCTTATAATTCTCAGGTGTGCCGAAAACCACATCCAGTTTGATTTTTCCCAAGTAGTGTGCCTCTCGACTGGGGATAATACCTCAAAAGGTGGTGTTGCTATGCTCGATGTGTGACCTATCCATCTGCATATTTTTGAGCGTATCTTCATAGATGAGGTTGAGTCCTCTACCGCCATCCATGAGCACTTTAGTAAGCCGAAAACCATCAATGATGGGGTTCAGTACCAAGGCAGCAGGTGCTCGGACTGACCGAGCCTGTGATTCGTCTTCGGCCGTAAAGGTTATCACTGTGTCATTCCATGGGCTTAGTACGGTAACTTGATGGACTTCGGCGAGGTCGCGTAGCGCCCGTTTACGCCGGTTGTTAGAGGAGAAAGTCTCGAATACTGTTAGGACGTTGAAGTTGTCCTTCTCTGGTGAATATCCTTCTAGGGTTGTGGTGAGGATAGACTCTCCACTTTTTGCTACCTTTCGGAGTACCCAGCATGCCTGGAGGCTATGGGTTGGGACTGTGTGCGGAGTAGTATGGATCAGGCAGGGTTTGTCCAATAGTTCGTCAAGAACGGACCTATGTCCCATGAAGGGCTTATTCTTCCTACACGTAGCCCGATGGTCGGGTGATCCACCGGGGTATATTCTTTTAGCCCGGGCTGCACTCTGCGTCAAGGTGGTGGGCTCCAGTTGAGTTTTCTAGGCCCTCCATATGCTTTCCATCACGCAGTAGTTTTGTACTACATGCAATAATTCTATGAAGCTCTGTATGTGGCGACGGTCGAGGGCATTCGATATCCCTTCATCCGTGTAGTTATGGTGGAAGACGGCAACTACGTCGTCGTCCGAATAGTCCTTGATCTTGTTTTTAACAAGCAGGAATCTGGCCCAAAAGTGGTGGACCGTTTTTGGGGCTGCTGCCGCACATACATCAGGTCATATATATCTGGAGGACTTGAGTTGCTTGGGGAGTATAGATTGTGGTGGGTGGGTGGATTGAATTTTGGATCCTGTCCCACGTCTGTGTTTGGAGCCGATATGGCTTCCACAGTAACCGGTTCGGGTCCATCCAAGCGCAAAGGCTCTCACGAGCTTGGAACTAAACCAGAGTTTGATGGGAGTAAAGTCCCTTCCGAAGGAGAAGTATCCGGCTCAGGGGATTCGGGGACCCAGACATACTTGGTCCTCAATATGGGGGGGGGGTCGTCGGTGGCCGGTTCCTCGACTATCGCCACAAAGTGGGTGACCGGTGGGTGATTAATTTCCCTCTGGTCGGGCTTGAGTCCGATCCAGTCATAGTCCGTTGAGACCCCCAGGGCAGCGATGCAGTCTAGTAGTTCGTTTAAAGACGAAACATCTACCGGATCTAATTTTTCAAAGTACTTGGGGCCAATGCGAGGACGGTTTTCGGTAGCTATGAGAGGAGTTGCAGACTCGACGACCGCGCGGGCCTTCATGGTAAAACCGCCGAATCGGAGGGTCTGCCCCGAAGCCAGGCACCCTCCAGAAGTGATATTGTCATTGATGACTAAGCGCACCATGGATCGCTTTCTGCAGACAGCACACTAGAGCTCTCAATGAAAGCACCAATATCGGTGTCAAAACCGGCAGATCTCGGGTAGGGGGGCCCAAGTTGTGTGTCTAAGGATCAATGGTAACAGGAGGCCAGGGGACACGATGTTTACCTAGGTTCGGGCCCTCTTAATGGAGGTAACACCCTACTCTTGCTTGATTATGATTGTCGAGTATGAAGATTACAAGAGTTGATCTACCTCGAGATTGTAATGGCTAACCCTAGATGTCTAGCCTATGATGATTCCGATGATGGTGAAAAGTTGCCTTCTACGGACTAACCCCCCAGTTTATATACACACCAGAGGGGTCTATGGATTGTACAAAGTCGGTTTATGAGGGAAGGCAACCTCCGGACTCTATTCTTGCCGTCCACGTGTTGAGAAGTCCCATCCGGACACGGTAGATGATCTTCGACTTGATCCTGTACGGCTCATGCAGCCCGGCCCATACTCCTAGGCTGGACATCTGAGGACCCCTAAATCCAGGACTCCCTCAACCAACAACCTCTTAATCCTTCCGATTCAAATTATCAGGGAACGTCTCATTCTTCCTCTGGCAACTCAACGGGCACTCATGTCCCGACCTTCAAACCGGTGCCTTGGTAAGACTGTGAAATCTTTGCTTTCAATGATATACTCAATTTTGGTACTAACCTTATCTTGTGTTTCATTCACAGGGCTATGGAAAAGCCTAGCACGAAGATGAAGGTGAGACAAACTCCTGAAACTCCTTCTGAGCTGGAGCAGCAGTCAGTAGAGACCTCCCATCAAGCCCCTGAAGCCACAGTTGATGAACCGCCACTGGTCGACCACAACGTTGACATGGACCAGATAGATGTTGATCCAATCACCACCAATCCGCGAAGCCCCATTAAGCCAGCAAGCCCTATCAAGCGGCTGAAGAAAAAGATGATGATGTTACCATCACTAGGCATGGTTATCCAGAGCCAGGCAAACCCACTGTCCTATCAAAGCATAACGCTAAGGAAGAAATTTCCATTGCTGACAAAGGCAAGTGGTCAGCCAATCTGGACAGCTATGCCAATTTCAATGCACAAGAGATTCACTCTGGGTACTTGAACCGTCTTTATACAAGCTGTGACTATGAAGCCGGCTTAGTAAACTTGATGAAGGAGCTCTTTGAGGTAAACACTGCAACTCTTTTTCATATAAATATACTTCCATTAGCCGCCAAGTTTATCGGACATGATAGAATAGAATGTGCTATAAACTTCAATAACTTTATAGATCAATTCCAGTAGCCCCCAAGGGCCGGTTTATACTTTCAAGATAAACCGGGACTTCCAGTAGTAGCTCTTAAACTTTGCATGTGTAGCCCCCAAGGGCCGGCTTAATCTGTCAAGATGAGCCGAGACTTTAAATAATAATGATTTAATTTCACATTTGTAGCCCTCAAGGGATGGCTTAATCTGTCAACATAAGTCGGGTCTCATTACCAAATGTTGCCAGAAAATTCAAGCGTATAGCCCCCATGAATCGGCTATAGTCATCATATAGCAACCAAGTCACCATATACTTGTCTTGAAAAAGAGCAAGGTGCATTAGCCCCCAAGTGCCAAGTAAAATACTTGTATTCTTCTTGGGACCTTTTAAATAAACTCATTGTAATCCCACCTGTTGTTTATATCTTGCAAGCTGAACTCAATAGCAAAGAATCCCAAGTCGCCGACCTTCAAGAGACCATCAAGTCTCAGCAATCAGAAACCTCTAAGGCCAAATATGATTTAACCACTGCTTTAGCAGATATGGAGAGGCTGAAAAAAGACTTCAAAGCTGATCAGGCAGGCTGGGAAATAGAGAAGTCAACCCTGTTGAAAAGAGCAGAGGATGCTGAAGCGGATCTTAAGACGGTAGCTGAAGAGCTCGCCGGCTTACAACATCAAGTAAACGCCATGACTGCTTCCATCTTTAGTAAGTAACATGATCCCAATTTTTGCTTCCAATGCATTATAATCAGTATGCATCCGGCTTACAGACTTTATTGATGACGCAGGCTCCAGAATTGCCCACCTTGGCTCAGATATGCGCAAGAAATTGAAAGCCGCCTACACCATCATAGAATAATTATATACTGGCGCTCAACGAGCCATCTGCATAGCTGCTCATAAGAAATAGCCGCCAACCCTTACCAAGGATACTTTAGAGAAGTTGTCTGTGCTGCCCCTGCAGATTCAGGAACTGAAGAAATCAGCCGCAAGAGCCGGTGCACTCACCGCGCTAACCCGGGCCAAAGCATGGCAAGCATATCTTGAGCCGGCAGATTTGGCGAACGGCTGCCCCAGCGTGAAAGAGGACAGGTCTCCCTTCAGCGCAGGGGACTTTGCATCAATAACGAGGGAAATGCATCCTCTAGCAAGTAAACTGGCTGAAGATACCAATCAGTCACATTACCAGTCGGTTTACAACGCCGACAACAAGAAAGTGAAGGCGCTGATTCACGACTCTCAAGACCTTACTCCTCCAATCCGTAAGCATACCTTTGCCCCTGACATTGACCCGTCAACACTTATTAGTGATGAAGATGTATTCAGAGCTTTGACTGGGATCAACTGGGCAACCTCTGACTTCCAGTCAATGGGTGAAGAGGAGGAGGATGAACCGGCGATGGATGACCCACAACCTTCAACTTGCCAAGGCCAAGACCAGTGATCCGCAGGCCCGCTTAGCATCTGCCAGATGACACACTTTGCCAAAAACACTTAATCTTTTAGGTCGTTTGCTGCCTTGTAATAGGCTAGCTTTTAAACAATTATCTGTCATGTCATCGCGCATGTTTGATCTGCATAACACTTGATGAGCTATTTTGATATTCTTTGATGATCCAATGTAAACACTCATATTCATTATCAAGTTTGCCTAAGCATATTGTCATGAACCCTGCATACAAACAGAGCACAAGTACTTTGGCGGTTTACCCCAAGGCGGGTCAAAAAGTCCCACATATAACAAACCATTGATGACTCCAGCGTCTATGACCAGGGTCGGTTTATCAAAACCACATATAATGATAATAAAATAAATATCATACATGTGATACTTATATGTATTGCCGGCTTACCAGGCTAAATGCAATAAGGGCAACAATCCCAGTACAGAGCGCAGCACTCTGTGTAATTTATTCACGCTGCCGGCTTACAACGCCTTAAACATCAAAGGGTAACATCCCCCAAAAATCGAGAGTACAGGACTCCATAGATATGATCATCATATACTAGCGACTTAACGTCCAAAGCCAGGTCAGGTTATCAAAACACCGGATTTTATCAAAATAAAGATCAAGGCATCCTGGCCTGAATCAATTTTCAACCATATATCAATACGGTACAAATATAAATCATAAAAAGATTCAAAAGCAAAACAAAACAAAATATCAAGGCATTCAAAGGATGCCAAGCCTCAACATCAAGTGCTATTCAAGGGCTGCACGGCCACTGAGTTACTCTTTAATTCAAAATTATAACACTACAAAAAAATACACTTCCATGATGATACGTGTTTGTCATAGTAGGTCGCGTTTTTTGTCATGCATGTACATCCATGACGATTTTATGACAGAATCAAGATAGTCATACCTGTGCTGTCGTAGAAGTGTTCCATGACATTACCAAAATTATCATCATGGAAGTGTCCACTTCCATGAAATTAAATCGCGCGTCACAGAAGTGCTTTCTTCAAGGGTGACCGACACGTGGCATCCACCATAACGGAACGCCGTTAAGCTATCAGTCCGGTTTTGGATCCGATAACCCATTAACAGCCCGGACCAATGGGGATTTTCCACGTGTAAAATCATCATTGGCCGCAGGAAACACGTATTGCCTCACCGTTGGGACAGATGTCATCCACTCATTGGATAGGAGGCGCCTATGATAGGTTGACATGTGGCACGGCCCAATAGTGGCCCATTCCGGTGGAAAAGGCCGGCCCAGTAAAAATTAGCAGGCCAGCCCATATAAGGCCTACTTGTGTTAGGTCCATTTAGGCCCACGGCCCATACGAGATGTGCCAATTCGGCCCGTCAACGACCTGTTAAAGATTTGACACCATTGCAGCCCATCGTCAGTTCGAGCTCGTTAACAACCCGCTATATATTTGGGCTCAATATCAGCCCGATGAGATTTCGGCCTGTTAACGGCCCATTTAATGGATGGGCCAATTTTCAGGATGTACATCTTTCGGCCTTTTAGCGACCCATTTAAATGTTGGGCTAATTTCCGGCCCGGTGTGTCTTTCAGCATGTTGACGGCCCATAAATCTGATGGTCCATTTGTAGTCGGACCTGAGTTTCGGCCTTTTAGCAGCCCATTTAAGTGTTGGGCCAATTTCTGGCCCGGTGTCACTTTCAGCCTGTTGACGACCCATAAATCAGTTGGGCCATTTGTAGTCGGACCTGAGTTTTGGCCTTTTAGCGACCCATTTAAGTGTTGGGCCAATTCCCAGCCCTGTGTGCCTTTCAGCCTGTTAACGGACCATAAATGAGTTGGGCCATTTGTAGTTGGACCTTAGTTTTGGCCTTTTAATGGCCCATGCCCGTCATGGTCCAATACTAGCCCCGTTTCTCTTTCGGCCCGCTAAAGGCCCACAACACAGTTGGGCCATTTACAATACGACCTGACTTTCGGCCTCTTAGCGGCCCATGCTCTTCATGGTCCAGTACAAGCCCGCTGTCTCTTTCGGCCTGCTAAAGGCCTACAGTATAGTTGGGCCATATGTAGCCCGAACTTAGTAACGGCCTGTTAACGGCCCGTGAAATAAATTGGGGCCACCTGTTGCCTACTTCGATGTCGGACTGTTAACGACCCGGGAGGTAAGAGGGCCGACCATTAACTTTCGGCCTAGTAATGACCCATTAACTTAATGGGCCCACTAAAGTCCGTACATGTCTTTAGGCCAAATTAGATAATTTTAGCCCATTACGACGAGCAATTATGCACAGGACCAAAACCGATCAAGCAAAGGTATGGCATACAGGGAATAACGTTACAAGAAATTACATCCACTGGGCAATCAAAGATTGATGCCAGTGCAAATAAATGAGCAGAACCTAACTATCTACAACGTCACAATCTGCAACCTCAGCACAGATGACGCCCATAAGCATGTGGGCAAGTTCTTGCTGCTTTGCTACACTGTCTCTGAAAACATTGATCAGTTGTTGTGTCGCACGACTCTGCACCTCTGATTCATCCACCATTTCCATCATTGCTTCAGCCATTAATTGGTTCACAAACATACATTTATTCCATTGCATTCAAGACAGAGGATACTGAACAGATTCAGATGGCAATTTTGGCAGGCTTGTATTATTGATAGTGGAGAGTGTCTCGACCACTGCATCATAACATAAATTAGGACGGGAACCAAACAGATTAATCATGAGTTTCACCTGGCCTAGATTTACTGGAAAGAAACAATGGGGTTGCCTCGTTGTTTTCAGAGTTTTTCTTCTTATCTTCAGCAGCCTGCACAAAATTAACACACTAGCATTGCTATCATTGGCCAAGTCAGATAATAGGAAAGCAACATTGACACAACAAACGTTTGGGCAACTAGCCTACACCAAATTAACATAATATGGCACAGCTATCATCAGCCAGGTAAGGTAGTGCGAAAGCAACATTGACACAATGAATGAATGGGCAACCAGAGAAGCACTACAATTCAGTAATGTGCGTGATATGAGATAGTACATTCATGCAGCTCAGTATGCAAAACTACCAGGTAGTTTTCCATACAAAAATCAACATTGGCGCCTTTAACATTTTGCTACAACTAATTTTAGATCAGATAAAGGTTAGATTCACGCCGATTAACAAAATACATGTTGATGTAAAAATATAGTGAGATACAACAGGTACTTACATCAGCATTGGAGCATAGAGAATTCCCGCAAGATATTTTCCTCGAATACGATCCCAATGGAGGAAGTCTTCTATCGTTTAACCTTATTTTCTAAAAGAGAGATGGGTAAGAAACATGTAAAAAATATGATCAGAATGCTATAAAATTTCATGATGCGAGGATACGCACACGCTTCTTAGAATGGAGTTGACATTCTTTTGCTGGACTGGAGCGGACTAGTTCTTTGGCCACTGGAATCTGCTTATTATCAGTGGGAGTTGGGTTTCTCTGTGCTGGAGCAGTATCTATGAAAAATGGAGTTGGTTTATTATCAACTCGCGTTTGGATCTTTTGCAAAGACCTGGTTTGTAACCCTTCAGATTCTAACATAGCCGTCTTCCCCTTATATGCCTTATATAGAAGAATGGTGATTCAGTTATAAAACATGCTACAACAGAGATGGAATAGGTAATAAAGAATAGAAAGGCATGACATATTAACATGTATTCCCTCCATCCGGAAATAAATGGATGGGTCTAGGCGTATTTCAGTTCTAGATACATCCAGTTTTATCCATCTCTGCGACATTTAATCCGGACGGAGGGAGTATGATGTAAGAGCTAGGGATACGACAGGACAACACAGTAAAAAAACACTGAAAAACCCACTGCAGAACCAAAGTATTCAAACCCACTAATATGAGATAGTACACTCATGCAGCTCAGGATGCAAAACTACCAGGCAGTTTTCCTTACAAAAATCAACATTGTGGCCTTTAATCATACATTTTGCTACAACTAAATTTAGATCAGATAAAGGTTGGATTCACGCCGATTACAAAATACATGCTGATGTAAAAATATAGTGATATACAACAGGTACTTACATCTACATTGGAGTACAGAGAATTCCTGCAAGAATCTTTCCTCATAAACGATACCATTGTAGAAATTCTTCTATCTGTTAAGCTTATTTTTTAAAAGAGAGATGGGTAAGAAACATGTAGAAAATATGATCAGCATGCTATAAAATTTCATGATGCAAGGATACGCACACGCTTCTTAGAATTGAGCTGACATATTTTTGCTAGACCGGAGCGGACTAGTTCTTTGGCCACTGGAATCTGCTTATTATCAGTAGGAGTTGGGTTTCTCTGTGCTGGAGCAGTACCTATAAAAACTGGAGTTGGTTTATTATCTCATGGGGTTTGGATATTTTGCAAAGGCCTTGTTTGTAACCCTTCAGGTTCTAACATAGTTGTCTTCCCCTTGCTTGCCTTGTATAGAAGAATGGTGCTTTAATTATAAAACATGTGACAGCAGAGAGATGGAATAGGTACTGAAGAATAGAAAGGGATGACATATTGACATGTATTCCCTCCATCCGGAAAAAATGGATAGATACATCCTTTTTATCCATTTCGGCAACATGTAATCCGGACGGAGGGAGTATGGTGTAAGAGCTAGGGATACGACAGGACAACATAGCAAAAAGAACACTAGTTGAATGTAAAACTATATGCTAGCAGAATACGTACAGAAATAACTAAGGCAACATACACGTGTATGATTGGGAAAATAAGATGGCATTGCAACAGAGCACTAGAACATGACTTCAATGTAAAAAAACATGGTATGGCAGATAGATGAAGTACATACTGATGAATAACAATGCATAAAATATTCAGAAGCATGATGTCCAAATTAAGCAGATGGCATTGTGATAGAGTAGAATGACAGTACTTGAATTTGAAAACATGTTATCATGAATGGAATAGGTACTGAAAAATAGGAAGGCATGACATATTTACATGCATGATCAGCATGCTAAGCACATGGCATTGCAACAGAGTAGATACACTCCAGTACATTATATGCATGTTGTACCCACATCACAGGCCAAGTTAGAGCAAGGACGTTGTCGGGTGAAGAGGATTCATCATCTTTTTGCAAGTCTTCTGAAGAACTGGCTTTACATGTTCCATCATATTGGGTATCATTGACATCAAGTTTATTGGCCTTTACATTGCTCCATGAGGTACTTGTGGATATATCAGTGTGTGCAATTATATCTGACATGCATGGAAGACAACTAGTAGTTAGATTTATGTAATGGTGCCTGTAGGAGACAACATAAATAGTAGGACTGGGGTTAACTAGCAGCAATAGGTCTCATAAACTAAAGGGAGAACACAGATGAAAGCTACATAATGTGTATCGGTTGTACTCGAGATTAACTAGATGGCACACAAAAGTATTAAAGAACAACATAGGTAATACTAGAAGTGGTATAATACTATAATCACCAGCCTGTGGGATAGCATTGGCTGATGGATGATAATTATGGAACAACGTTACCTAAAGAATAAGTTTCTTAGCTGAACTATGGAACAGCGTGAACTCCTGAACAAGACCCGTAAGAGATCAGCATGAATATACAATGAAATGTGATGATCTATTTTCCATGCTTAGATGAATAACAACGCCATAAATGTTGCACACAAGTAAGATGAGGGTACAACCTATCTGGCTGCCATCCATAGGAGTGAGCATCATGTGCTAACTTGTCGATGGCCCTGCAGTTGTTGTGGTTGTCCATGTCGGGCACGCGCATTCGATGCAGGGAACTGTTGAGTGGGGACTATAGCTCCCTTCTGGTGTATGCTTCCCTTGTTGGAGCAGCTGCGGTGAGTCGGAAGACGGTGTGTCTGAAGATGAAGATAACGCATAATGTTAAGAACGACATATCTCTTTGATCTGAAGAAATACACTAAGAGATCAACAGCAAGGTACGAGAGTGGTCACACGTCTGTTGACTGAAGACTAAATTGGGGTCACACGATTTAATTTTATTTTGGTACGGTCCGATCTACGCCGGATGGCTTGATGGCCGTCTTGTGCCTCCCGGCTGACACTGTTCAGAATCTTCCCCGAAGAGCCAGCGACCAATGGCAGAGTGCTATGTCTTGAGCTTGCGTTGGTTTTTCCTGAAGAGGAAAGGGTGATGCAGCACAGTAGCATAAGTATTTCCCTCAGTTTTTGAGAACCAAGGTATCAATCTAGTAGGAGGCTCCTCAACAAGTCCCACGAACCTACACAAACAAACAAAGAACTCGCAACCAACGCAATAAAGGGGTTGTCAATCCCTTCACGACCACTTGCGAAAGTGAGATCTGATAGAGATAGTATGATAAGATAAATATATTTTTGGTATTTTATAATATAGATGCAAAAAGTAAAGATGCAAATAAAAGTAGATTGGAAGCAAATATAATAAGAGATAGACCCGGGGGCCATAGGTTTCACTAGAGGCTTCTCTCGAGATAGCATAAGTATTACGGTGGGTGAACAAATTACCGTCGAGCAATTGATAGAAAAGCGAATAATTATGAGATTATATAGGCATGATCATGTATATAGGCATCACGTCCGCAACAAGTAGACCGACTCCTGCCTGCATCAACTACTATTACTCCACACATCGACCGACTCCTGCCTGCATCTAGAGTATTAAGTTCACAAAGAACAGAGTAACGCATTAAGCAAGATGACATGATGTAGAGGGATAAACTCAAGCAATATGATATAAACCCCATATTTTTATCCTCGATGGCAACAATACGTTACGTGCCTTGCAACCCTTTCTGTTACTGGGTAAGGACACCGCAAGATTGAACCCAAAGCTAAGCACTTCTCCCATGGCAAGAAAGATCAATCTAGTAGGCCAAACCAAATTGCTAATTCGAATAGACTTGCAAAGATAACTCAATCGTACATAAAAGAATTCAGAGAAGATTCAAATATTATTCATAGATAAACTTGATCAGAAACCCACAATTCATCGGATCTCGACAAACACACCGCAAAAAGAGATTACATCAAATAGATCTCCACAAGAGAGGGGGAGAACATTGTATTGAGATCCAAAAAGAGAGAAAGAGCCATCTAGCTAATAACTATGGACCCGTAGGTCTGTGTTAAACTACTCACAACTCATCGGAAGGGCTATGGTGTTGATGTAGAAGCCCTCCGTGGTCGATTCCCCCACCGGCAGAGTGCCGACGAAGGCTCCAAGATGAGATCTCGCGGATACAGAAGGTTAAGGCGGTGGAAATTGTGTTTCGGGTGCTCCCTAGATGTTTTCGGGGTACATAGGCTTATATAGGAGGAAGAAGTACGTCGGTGGACACCTGAGGGGCCCACGAGACAGGGGGGCGCGCCCTATAGGGGGGGCGCACCCTCCTATCTCGTGGAGGACTCGGCTGCTTCTTGACTTGCACTCCAAGTCCTCTGGATCACGTTCGTTCCAAAAATCACGCTCCCAAAGGTTTCATTCCGTTTGGACTCCGTTTGATATTCCTTTTCTTCGAAATACTGAAATAGGCAAAAAAACAGCAATACAGGCCGGGCCTCCGGTTAATAGGTTAGTCCCATAAATGATATAAATGTGTAAAATAAAGCCCATAAACATCCAAAAGGGGTAATATAGTAGCATGGAACAATCAAAAATTATAGATACGTTGGAGACGTATCAAGCATCCTCAAGCTTAATTCCTGCTCGTCCTCGAGTAGGTAAATGATAAAAAGAGAATTTTTGATGTGGAATGCTACCTAGCATAATTCTTAATGTATTTTTCTTTATTGTGGTATGAATCTTCAGATCCAAATGATTCAAAATAAAAGTTCATATTTATAAAAGAAATAGTAACACTTCAAGCATACTAATCAAAGCAATCATGTCTTCTCAAAATAACATGGCAAAAGAAAGTTCATCCCTACAAAATCATATAGTTAGGCTATGCTTCATTTTCGTCACACAAAGATGTTCCCAACTTCTACACCCCCGATGGCAAGCCAAGCAATTGTTTCATACTTAAATAATCTCAAACCTTTTCAACCTTCACACAATACATGAGCGTGAGCCATGGATATAGCACTATGGGTGGAATATAATATGATGATGGGGATTGTGTGGAGAAGACAAAAAAAGAGAGAAAGTCTCACATTGACGAGGATAATCAACGGGCTATGGAGATGCCCATCAATTGATGTCAACATGAGGAGTAGGGATTGCCATGCAACGGATGCACTAGAGCTATAAATAAATGCTCAACAAACGAAAACTAGTGGGTGTGCATCCAACTTGCTTGCTCACGAAGACCTAGGGCATTTGAGGAAGCCCATCGTAGGAATATACAAGCCAAGTTCTATAATGAAAAATTCCCACTAGTATGAAAAAGACAACTTATGAGACTCACTATATGAAAAACATGGTGCTACTTTGAAGCACAAAATATGAGACTCACTACATGAAGAACAGGGTGCTACTTTGAAGCACAAGTGTGGAAAAAGACACAGTAACATTGCCCTTTTTTTGGGCCTTTTTTTCTTTTGGACTTTCTTCTTTTTTTTCCTTTCTTTTTTTTCTTTGGGCAATCCTCTAATAATGATGATCATCACACTTCTACTGATTACAACATATGAACTACAACTCGAAACTAGAACAAGATATGAATCTATATGAATGCCTCCGGCGGTGTACCGGGATGGTGCAATGAATCAAGAGTGACATGTATTAAAAATAATGCATGGTGGCCTTGCCACAAATATGATGTCAACTACATGATTATGCAATGGCAATATGACAAAAGTAATGTATGTCATGATGATGATAAACGGAACGATGGAAAGTTGCATGGAATATATCTCGGAATGGCTATGGAAATGCCATAATAGGTAGGTATGGTGGCTGTTTTGAGGAAGATATAAGGAGGTTTATGTGTGATAGAGCGTATCGTATCACGGGGTTTGGATGCACTGGCGAAGTTTGCACCAACTCTCAAGGTGAGAAAGGGCAATGCACGGTACTGAAGAGGCTAGCAATGGTGGAAAGGTAAAAGTGCGTATAATCCATGGATTCAACATTAGTTAAAAGAACTCATATACTTATTGCAAAAATTTAGAAGTCATCAAAAATCAAGCACTACGCGCATGCTCCTAGGGGGATAGATTGGTAGGAAAAGACCATCGCTCGTCCCCGACCGCCACTCATAAGGATGCACAAGCCAGGTACACTTCGTGTTTCAAATTTGTTACACAACTTTAACCATACGTGCATGCTACGGGACTTGCTAACTTCAACACAAGCATTCTTTAAATTCATAATCACCCAACTAGCATGACTTTAATATCACTATCTCCATATCTCAAAACAATTATCAAGTATCAAATTGGTCACAGCATCCAATTCACTTCCTATGATAGTTTTTATTATACCCAACTTGGATGCCTACCATTCTAGGACCAAATCATAACCATAGCAAATACCATGCTGTTCTAAAAGACTCTCAAAAAGATATAAGTGAAGCATGAGAGACTAGCAATTTCTACAAAATAAGTCACCACCGTGCTCTAAAAGGTATAAGTGAAGCACTAGAGCAAAAACTATCAAGCTCAAAAAGATATAAGTGAAGCACATAGAGTATTCTAGCAAATTCTAATAAAATAGGCTTCTCCCAAAAGGTGTGTACAGAAAGGATGATTGTGGTAAACTAAAAAGAGAAGTCTAATATAATACACGACGCTCCAACCAAAACACATATCATGTGGCGAATAAAAATATAGCTCCAAGTAAATTTACCAATGAACAAAGACGAAAGAGGGGATGCCTTCCCGGGGCATCCCCAAGCTTGGGCTTTTGGCTATCCTTGAATATCTTGGGGTGCCTTGGGAATCGCCAAGCTTAGGCTCTTGCCACTCCTTATTCCATAGTCCATAAAAGCTTTACCCAAAACTTGAAAACTTCACAACACAAAACTCAACAGGAAATCTTATAAGCTCCGTTAGTGAAAGAAAACAAAACAACCACATAAGGTACAGTAATGAACTCATTCTTTATTTGTTATCGTGTTAAACCTACTGTATTCCAACTTCTCTATGGTTTATAAACTATTTTACTACCGATAGATGCATCAAAATAAGAAAACAACACACGAAAAACAGAATCTGTCAAAAACAGAACAGTCTGTAGCAATCTGTAACTAATGCAAAGTTATGGAACTCTAAAAATCCTACCAAAATAGTAAGTACTAGAAAATTTGTGTATTGATCAGAATAAAAAAGAATCAATGCAAAAGCACGTTTCTGTGATTTATTGAATTCTGTCTCGTGAATGCAAAGTTTCTGTTTTTCAGCAGAATCAAATCAACTATCATCATAGTTTATCCTATAGGTTCTACTTGGCACAAACACTAATTAAAAGATAAAAACACATCTAAACAGAAAGTAGAAATAAAATTTATTACTAAACAGGAACTAAAACAAAAAACACAAAGAAAATTGGGTTGCCTCCCAACTAGCGCTATCGTTTAACGCCCCTAGCTAGGCATAAAAGCGAAGATAGATCTAAGTAGTGCCATCTTTGGCACTTGATTCATAAGTAGCCCGCATGATAGATTCATAAGGTAATTTGACTTTCTTTCTTGGAAAGTGCTCCATGCCTTTCTTTAATGGAAATTGTAATCTAATATTTCCTTCCTTCATATCAATAATCGTGCCAATCGTTTTAAGGAAAGGTCTACCGAGAATAATAGGGCAAGAAAGATTACAATCTATATCAAGAACGATAAAATCCACGAGCACCAAATTTCTATTTGCAACAATGAGGACATCATTGATCCTTCCCATTGGATTTTTAATGGTGGAATCCGCAAGGTGCAAATTTAAAGAGCAATCATCAAGATCATGGAAACCTAGAATATCACATAAAGTATTCGGAATCATGGAAACACTAGCACCCAAATCACACAAAGCAAAACACTCATGATCCTTAATTATAATCTTTATAGTAGGTTCCCACTCATCATTAAGTTTTCTAGGTATAGAAACTTCCAAATTAAGTTTTTCATCATAAGATTGCAACTGGGCATCAACAATATGTTTGGTAAAAGCTTTATTTTGACTATAAGCATGAGGAGAATTAACAACGGATTGCAACAAGGAAATACAACCTTCTAAAGAACAATTATCATAATCAAATTCCTTGAAATCTGAGATAGTGGGTTCAATACTATTTAAAGTCATGACCTTTTCAATCCCACTTTTACCAAATTTAGCATCAAGATCTAAAAACTCCAAATTCTTAGGACGCCTTCTAGGTAATGTTGACTCATCATCAGTCCCATAATTATCAAGATTCATATTGCAAAACATAGATCTAATAGGAGACACATCAGTAACTTTAAGATCATCATCATTATTTTCATGTAAACTAGAAGAACACGCTTTTATAAAGCTATCTTTTTTAGCACACAATCTAGCGGTTCTTTCCTTACACTCATAAATGCAAATTCTCATTGCTTTGAGAGACTCATTGATATCATGCTTAGGATAAGAAGATCTAATTTTAAGAGAATCAACATCAAGCGAAAGTCTATCAACGTTCCTAGCCAAATCATCAACTTTGAGCAATTTTTCTTCAAGCAAAGCATTGAAATTCTTTTGAGAAATCATAAATTCTTTCACACTATTCTCAAAATCAGAGGGAATCTTATTAAAATTACCATAAGAATTATTGTAGGAATTTCCATAATTATTTGAGGAATTACTAGGGAACGGTCTAGCATTAAAGTTTCCTCTATAAGCATTGTTTTCAAAACTATTCCTACCAACAAAATTCACATCCATAGATTCATTATTACTCTCAATCAAAGTAGACAAAGGCATATCATTGGGATCAAGAGGAGTATTTTTAGTAGAAAACAGCTTCATAAGTTCATCCATCTTTCCACTCAAAACATTGATTTCTTCTATAACATGCACTTTTTTACTAGAAGATCTTTCAGTGTGCCATTGAGAATAATTAGCCATAATATTATCAAGAAGTTTTGTAGCATCCCCTAACGTGATTTCCATAAACGTGCCTCCTACGGCCGAATCGAAGAGATTTCTAGAAGCAAAGTTCAAACCGGCATAAATTTTTTGTATGATCATCCATAAATTCAAATCATGAGTAGGGCAATTGCGAATCATCAATTTCATTCTTTCCCACGGTTGGGCAACATGCTCATGATCAAGTTGTTTAAAATTCATAATATCGTTCCTAAGAGTGATAATCTTAGCAGGAGGAAAATACTTCGAGATAAAAGCATCTTTGCACTTGTTCCAAGAATCAATACTATTTTTTAGGCAAAGACAAAAACCAAACTTTAGCACGATCTCTAAGTGAAAATGGAAATAACTTCAATTTAACAATATTGTTATCCGTATCTTTTTTCTTTTGCATATCATACAAATCAACAAAATTGTTTACATGAGTAGCGGCATCTTCACTAGGAAGGCCGACGAATTGATCTTTCATAACAAGATTCAGCAAAGCAGCATTGATTTCACAAGACTCAACACCATTAAGAGGAGCAATTGGAGTACTAAGGAAATCATTATTATTGGTATTCGAGAAATCACACAATTTGGTATTATCTTGCGCCATGGCAACAAGTAATCCGACACACAAGCAAACAAAAAAGGCAAGAGAAAAGAGAGGAGGAGATTGGGAAAGAGAGGGAAAATAAAACGTTAAGGGTGAAGTTGGGGATAGGAAAACGAGAGGCAAATGGCAAATCATGTAAATGCGAGGGAGATGAGTTTGTGATGGGTACTTGGTATGTTTTGACTTGAGCGAAGACCTCCCCGGCAACGGCGCCAGAAATCCTTCTTGCTACATCTTGAGCTTGCGTTGGTTTTCCTTGAAGAGGAAAGGTGATGCAACACAGTAGCGTAAGTATTTCCCTTAGTTTTTGAGAACCAAGGTATCAATCCAGTAGGAGGCTCCTCAACAAGTCCCACGAACCTATACAAACAAACAAAGACCTCGCAACCAACACAATAAAGGGGTTGCCAATCCCATCACGACCACTTGCGAAAGTGAGATCTGATAGAGATAGTATGACAAGATAAATATATTTTTGGTATTTTATAATATAGATGCAAAAAGTAAAGATGCAAATAAAAGTAGATTGGAAGCAAATATAATAAGAGATAGACCCGGGGGCCATAGGTTTCACTAGAGGCTTCTCTCGAGATAGAATAAGTATTATGGTGGGTGAACAAATTACTGTCGAGCAATTGATAGAAAAGCGAATAATTATGAGATTATCTAGGCATGATCATGTATATAGGCATCACGTCCGCAACAAGTAGACCGACTCCTGCCTGCATATACTACTATTACTCCACACATCGATCGACTCCTACCTGCATCTAGAGTATTAAGTTCACAAAGAACAGAGTAACACATTAAGCAAGATGACATGATGTAGAGGGATAAACTCAAGCAATATGATATAAACCCCATCTTTTTATCCTCGATGGCAACAATACATTACGTGCCTTGCAACCCTTTCTGTCACTGGGTAAGGACACCGCAAGATTGAACCCAAAGCTAAGCACTTCTCCCATGGCAAGAAAGATCAATCTAGTAGGCCAAACCAAACTGATAATTCGAAGAGACTTGCAAAGATAACTCAATCATACATAAAAGAATTCAGAGAAGGTTCAAATATTATTCATAGATAAAATTGATCATAAACCCACAATTCATTGGATCTCGACAAACACACCGCAAAAAGAGATTACATCAAATAGATCTCCACAAGAGAGGGGGAGAACATTGTATTGAGATCCAAAAAGAGAGAAGAAGCCATCTAGATAATAACTATGGACCCGTAGGTCTGTGGTAAAGTACTCACAACTCATCGGAAGGGCTATGGTGTTGATGTAGAACCCCTCCATGGTCGATTCCCCCTCCGGCAGAGTGCCAACGAAGGCTCCAAGATGAGATCTTGCTGATACAGAAGGTTACGATGGTGGAAATTGTGTTTCGAGTGCTCCCTGGATGTTTTTGGGGTACGTAGGCTTATATAGGAGGAAGAAGTACGTCGGTGGACGCCCGAGGGGCCCACGAGACAGGGGCGTGCCCTATAGGGGGGGGGGCGTGCCCTCCTATCTTGTGGAGGCCTCGACTGCTTCTTGACTCGCACTCCAAGTCCTCTGGATCACGTTCGTTCCAAAAATCACGCTCCCGAAGGTTTCATTCCGTTTGGACTCCATTTGATATTCCTTTTCTTCGAAATACTGAAATAGGCAAAAAAATAGCAATACGGGCTGGGCCTCCGGTTAGTAGGTTAGTCCCAAAAATGATATAAATGTGTAACATAAAGCCCATAAACATCCAAAAGGGGTAATATAATAGCATGGAACAATCAAAAATTATAGATACATTGGAGACGTATCACAGAGCAGACTGCCTCCGCCGTCCGTGGCCCCGGCCAAAACCCCGCTCCCCACCCCACTGCACTGCCGTGGTTGTGCCGCCCCCGGGCCAATCCACAAAGACTCCCCGTCATCCAGATCCGGCAGCGGTAGTACCTTCAACCCACGCAACTCTAAAAGATAGCCATCTAAGCACTGCTTCCACGGCGAACTTGCAGCCCCGCACCCTTACGTTAGACACCAGCCAACCGGTAGCCTAGGAGCTCCGCCGCCTCGAGGGGTGCTGCTTCCCATTGGGAATCGAGTGGCCCAGAATAAAAATTTAGACAACTGACGCCTAAATAAAGTGGTTTGAGATGAGGGTGCGACCTATCTGGCGGCATGGTGAAGTAGGCAGGTCCAACTGTCGAGTCGGTGAGGCCGGCACGGTTGTGGTGGTGACCGGCGGTAGGGAAAGAGCGATGTGGCGACGGTCAATGGCTATGCGGAAGCAACGCCAGGACTCTGGACGGATGCGAACTTCGAGCCACTCCGGCACCGTGAACAACGGCGGGGGTGAATTGGCTCCGGTACGGTTCATGCGTCCATCGTCGAGGCAGCACCAGCAACACGGAGTAAGAAGCACACGGCCCAGTGCACGACGGCAAATGGACAACGTCTCCGGCATTAGGGAGGAGGGCGGCTGTGAAATTGGTGTAGTGGGGGTCGCCATGGAGGTGGGGCTGAGGTTTCGCGGCTCGGGAGAAGGGAGCTTCCCAGGGAGAAGGTGATTTGGCACCCATGAGGTATGAATGGGGGGGGGGAATTGGGAGGGGAGTGGAACCATGTCTTATGGACACATTTGTCTGAAATGTGAGGGGGAGTTACAGTTCTACCCTTGCCTATAGGCTTCTTGGCTTGGGTCTGTGTACTGAGGGTAGGGGATAGTAGAGTAACTTTGCTTCTCCCCAAATAGTGGGTGGGAGCGATTTCGGGCGAGGAGGGCGTGTTTTGAACTATAGTGGGCGCGAGCGATTTCGGGCGAGGAGAGCGTGTTTTGAAATAGTGGGCGCGAGCTATTTCGGGCGAGGAGAGCGTGTTTTGCCAACCATGGTTTATGAATTATTCGGCACATGTCATTTCGGCTGAGGAGAAGGCGCACTTGGATGAAGTTACGAACCTAACCTCGATGTACAACGGGCCAATTGATGCGTGTCCCACGGTAATTTCGCGTCTCCCATTTATTTGCTTGGGAGGATTCCACCGAGCAGAGAGGATGTTTAACGGTTCGTTCAAATTTTGGAGAACGAGCATCCACGTCTACCTTACCAAGTTGATTCGAATCAAATTTTGAAATATTAGCTTGCCACTTTTTTTTTAGATGGAGAGATGATGCTCGGGAGTAATGTGTTTTTACATGCTTGTTGCTAGTGATTTACTATATGACAAATAGTTGACCCACTCAAAAACGCGAATCAAACCCAAAATGAAATATCTCGATTCAATGAAATAGCTCGTTCAGTAGGTCAAAATAGTGAACTAAATCCAAAATTGACCACCTCAATCGAGTAGCATGTTGTACAGTATTATAGTACTCCATGAACATGTTGAAAGTCAAATTAATGAACTTGTTTGATATACGCATATATCCGTTCATGTGTGGATTGCAGACAACATGTTCTCCAATTTAAATATTTGAATGCAAGTTTATATTGAAACATGGTTTATATCAGTGTTTGATGCATAAAACGCGACCTCCCCCTATCCCCGACTCCTGTTCTCTCTCTCTTCTCTCTCTCTCTCTCTCTCACAATCTTCAATTCTGTCGCACGCATCCGACACAAAAACCTTGTTGGTCCCTCTCCCTTTATCTCCATCTCTCTCTCTCTCTCTTTGTGTGTGTGTGTGTGGGGGGGTCTTTCTAGTTCTCATGCATATATACACCATCTATAGGTCTCTCTCGCACACTATGTATGATACTCTAGCTAGTCCAAGCTAGATATCTTGGGTGCACTCATCGTACGCACACAAATTACTTGGCTCTTTGCTCGTAACTCTCTCACGCACCACTATGTCGTCTCGGAGCTCTTCCCCCCTCTCTCAAACTCTCCATCCACCTGGGTCACACATACACATGCATATCTCACTCGCACTCGATAGGCCCATCTAAAACTCTATCTCTCTCCCTCGTTCTCTCTCCATCTCACACGCACACACACATAATCTCATGCCCAACTAGCCAAGTATGATGGTCTCTCACTCAATTGTAGGCACATGCAGTCCCCCCTATATGTATATGACTAGCTAATCTTAGTCTCCATCACAAACATGTGCATGGTCTATCTCGATTTCTCTCGGGGCATCTTTCTATCACGCACGCACTCCCTCGATCTCCCACCCATATAGTCCTCTCACGATCTCGAGGGGATTTCTCTATCACAAACACACCCTCTCTCCCTCCCCATGTGTCCATGCCATCCATGTGTCCCTCTCGACCTTTGTTCCTTGTTGGCCACACCTCTATTGGACATGTGCTACAGGGGTGTCTCTCTCCGTTGCAAACAATCACACACTAGCTATCTTCGTGTATCTCCTCGCCTCGCTTTTCCATCTCGGAGATGCATGCGTGATATGTTCGCATAAGAAACGAAAAAAACACACTCTCTCTCTACTTTATCGTTTGTTGTCACTTTCTCTTTCACACACATATTCTTTTTGCACACTTACTCATTCTCCTTGACACACACTTGATCTGTCTCGACTGAGGCACTCTCCTCGGTCCATAGCATATAGATTTATTGAAAAGTCAAACATCACAAAGTTTGACCATGTACGTGGAGAAAAAGAATTACATCTAGTACGACAAACATATACCATTAGATTCACCATGAGATGTAGTTTTGTATGATGTATCTTTGGTATTGTAGATATAAATAACATTTGCGTAAACCTGGTCAAAGTTTCCAAAGTTTGACTTCTAAAAAATTTACATGCACTGCATTATAGAGCGGATGGAATATATCTCCCCCCCTCTCAGCTATATGACGCACCACTCAGCCTTATCGGGGCTCCTCAATCTCTCTCAAACTTTATTGGTTAGTTTGGACCTGACCCTCATGCCTTGATGGCCGGTACTGCCTGGTGTGGAAGTGAGATGTAAAATATTTCTGCCTATCCAGGCTTGTGTGGCGCTGAAGCGTTTGGTTCATGCCTGGGCCAGACAAAGCATCAACGTCCCATCAATCAATCCATGCATAAATTATTTAATGCTAATATCCATCCATGTTGTTGTTAGCCTCGTGGCCGTACGACCAGGCACGGCCAGGCGTTCGAAATCGGTCGCCTGGGCCAGGCTACTTGCAGTGTCTGGAGTTCAGCCAGGCTAATTAAAGTGCAAGGGAACCCAGGCCA
This sequence comes from Triticum aestivum, assembly GCF_018294505.1. Lineage (NCBI taxonomy): Eukaryota > Viridiplantae > Streptophyta > Magnoliopsida > Poales > Poaceae > Triticum > Triticum aestivum. The sequence goes on from NC_057798.1 coordinate 498,673,938, forward strand.
GGTGGGCTTTCTTTTTCACAGGGTAGCAACCAAACAAGCGTGCATGAAATCCAGCCACAACCCCAGGCCAGGCAAAAGATGCTCAGGACGCAAGCCAAACTGGCCTTGTATCTCCCTGGTTCACACATACACATGGCTTGCTCGCGCTATACATATAGACCCATCCAACACTCTCCGCCCTTGTTCTCTCTCCATGTGACACGCATCCCCCTAAGTACCATAATCCCTCACTCCATCATAGGCGCAAGTACTCCCCCCTCCTAAGTATGATTATCTCTTACTAGCCATCAGGAACACACATATTGTCTCCTTCCATCCATACGTCTATCTCGATATCTCTCGGGGCATCTTCTATCACGCACACACCTTGTCACTCGATCTCCCACCCATGTAGTCCCATCACGACCTCTAGAGGATCTCTCTATGACAAACATATACTCTCTCCCCCCCATGTCTACATTTTCTCCGTACGTCTCTCTCGACCTCTCTCCCTTGTTTGTCAGACCCCTCTTGGCCACGTGCTAGGGGTCTTGCTCTCTCGGTTCCAAACAACCACACACTATCTCCTCACCTTGCCTCCATTGTCGAAGATGCATGTGTGATATGTTTGCATAAGACACGCACACTTTTTCTCTACTTTTATCGTGTGTTGTCCATGTCTCTTTCACACATGCACGCACACTTTTTTCACTCTCTCTCTCTCTAGTTAGGGACTCTGTCATGTCCATAAGCATATGGATGTTTTGAAAAGTCAAACCTCAGAAAAGTTTGACCAGGTATATGTGGAGAAAAACATTTACATCTGGAACGATCATTAGATTCATCACAACATGTACTTACTTCATACTATCATTTATCTTTGGTATTGTAGATATAAGTAATTTCTTTATAAACTTGGTCAAAGTTTCAAAAGTTTGACTTAAAAAAATGTTGGAACTACATTATCGAACGGAGGGAGTAGCTCTTTCTCTCTCTCTGCTATCTCTCACGGGCCTCCCCTCTCACTCGAACTCTCTATACCGACGGATTATACGCTCACTGTGTCAGCGTATAGCTCCATATATTGTTTAGTTGATCGGTCAACCAATCCACATGCTGCCTTGTCAGCTCGTGTTCTGTATCTTCGTGTGCTGGCCCATGTGGCAGTGGGTGAAAATAAGTAAACTAGAGGCCCATCTAACACGCGGTGAAGTAAACAAAGTTGAAAGCACTCAGGGTAGCACCCCGCACGCTAGTAAATTGAGGGCGCATTGAGGACAAAGTTCTTGCACGCGAAGGACGCACTCGCGCACAATTTACCACTGCACGGTGACATGCAGAGAAGGACGCACTCGCACACACCCAACACACAACACACACCAGCACACGTGTACACCGGCGTCGCTGCCGGTTGAGATGGACGGCAAGGCAGCCAACAAGCGGAGGCGGCTCGAGCCAAAACCGCATCCGGCGAGCCTGGACTTCATCATCAGCCTCCCCGATGACATGCTGCTCGTCATCATCGGCCTCCTCCCCACCAAATCTGCCGTGCGGACCGCCCTGCTCTCCCGGCAGTGGCGCCCCCTCTCGTGTTGTGTCCCCCTCTACCTCACCATCGATAGCTGCCTCTGCGACGGGGATTGCAAACGCATGGCCGCAGTCTCCAAGATCCTTTCATCGCACCCTGGGTCCGCCAGACGCCTTGACATCCGCATGTTCAGTACCAACTACAAGGTCCAACCCAAGTTCGACGAGGTTCTTATCCCCCGCCCTAGATCAGCTCGAGGAGCTCAGATTTGAAGCTGGATGATGTCGCTCTCTGCCGCCGTTCGCGCTTCGCCTCACGCCAACGCTGCGCTGCGCCAGCTTCAGCTCCTGCTATCTTTCCCAGATTAATGTCACGCCCGCCCTTCTTCTCCCTCAACTCAAGCAGCTCAACCTCTTCGATGTTGTCATCTCGAAGAAGGTTATAGAGCACCTGCTCCGCAGCTGTATTGCGCTCGAGTACCTTTGTCTTGAGCAGATCCACGGGTTCATTAACCTCCACATCGCCTCGACGAATCTCTGATGGATTTATGTGTCTTGCTGGCCCCGCAACAAGACATCAATTGGGAAGAGATCACTCCAGCTGTTCCATGTTATGGTCATTGAGAATGCGCCTTTCCTTGAGAGATTGCTTGTATCGGATCTAGAAGGTCTAACAAAAATCAGGGTCATTGACGCGCCGAAATTGACAACGTTGGTGTACTCGTCTGCCAAATTTTCCGAACTGTTTATTGGATCCGTAATCGTTCAGGTACAACACTCATCTTCTTCTCCGTCTTCTTGAAATTCACATTTTTAAATTTCTTCTTGATGTATTTACGACCGTCTTCCAGAAAATGATTCCCACAAGCTTGACTTTTGAAATCTATCGGCCATGCGCACAGTGAAGATATTAGCACTAAAATCTATCGGCCCCAATCTGGATCAAGTTGTTGGATTCCTTCCATTCTTTCCGTGCACGGAGAAGCTACTCACCGGGGTGAAACTTCTTTCCTATAAGTAAACGGTAATCACAACGTATCTCAATTTTTTCGTAATTTCCCCAAATTACGATGACAAGTGTAGTGTTCAAAACTACATCTACGCACTGCACCGAAAGAAATGTTTTTAGTATTTTTTTCTCACGTGATCACCTGCATCGTTTTTATGCTGTACTACTATAGTAGCCTAGGCCAGTCATAGTGGAAAGTAACTTAGACTACTCCAGTAACTCTATGGTTACCCTAAAAGCAAGTACTACCTCCGTCCTGGTTTACTCTTCCAATTTTGTAGTATCAAAATTTGACCATAGATTTAACTGAAAAAATGTTAATGCATGTCACTAAGAACTATATCGTTGGATTCGTATTTGAACATAATTTCAAATAGTGTAATTTTTAGTGACATGCATTGACATTTCTTTAGGTAAATCTATGGTCAAAATTTTGTACTAAATACGAGGTAGTATTCCCTCTGTCCCAAAATTCTTGTCTTACATTTGTTTAGATACAGATGTATCTAACACTAAAATGTAACTAGATACATCCGTACTTAGAGAAACTTAAGACAAGAATTTTGGGACGGAGGGAGTACAAAAGTGGGCTATGTAGGCCAAAACATGTGCCAAATTCACTTGTGATGCATTTGGCATCGATGCCCCTCCATTGCTCACCTAGTGTCCCAATCTGGATCACCTACTTTGCTCCGGTGCCAAATTAACTCACACAATGAAAAAACACTGCGTGGGAGAGAGAGAGGACTGAGGCAATAAAAAACACTTGTTTGGGAGAGTGAGAGGCTGGTGTAGTTGGTTTGATTGATTTTTTTATACATGTGGGTCTGTGTGCACAGCGGTGCCAAGTCTCTCACATCGCGAGAGCGGTGCCAAAATCTTTTGATTTGACATTGATGTGTATTATGTGGCATACTTTTGTGAAATATGGCATCGGCCACATAGTGGAAGGCAACAAATGCCCAAGCTCTTCACGTGCTCCTAGTTAAATGAGAGGAAACAGAAAGAGAGAGAGAGAGAGAGAGAGAGTGAAAAAATATCACTAGCCAGCCAACCCTATCGTATGAGCGAATGATATTGGTACCTCTTGATGACACAACAATCTTATGCAGCCAGCTGCTCTAATATGTTCTCTTCTTTTGCAGATAAAAAAAGACCTAAAAGTGAAAAATGTGCTGCACTATAACAATATCATTGAATGCCTTGATCTCCATCTTACAGAAATTGATTTGATCGACTACCGAGGCAGCACATCTGAGATTAAATTGGCCAGGTTCTTTGTTTTGGAGGAAAGTGTGCTCAAGGTAATGAGGTTTGGAGTTCTCTGGCGCAACAATGAATGTCGTCCTGATCACCGCAAGCATCTAAGCCTAAATGACAAAGTCTCCGCAGAAGCTGAATTTGTTTTTGAAACATCAAGTGGCCAGAGACACAAAAACTTATTTGCCCATTAGTGACTTGTCAAGGCGGTGGATTTTAGTTTGTACGATAATGTTGCATCCACCTGAAGTAACGAAAGTTCTTACGTAAACTTCCTAGTAATTCCCTCTTCGTAGGTGCAGCATTACTCCTAACATTTGTAATATCAGTTTGAAACTTGTAATATTGCCGTGTCATATTCCTGTGTTTTCAAAATCATGCGAATCAAACAGGTCCTGAGTTGGTGATGATGTTGTGCCTCCCATCTTTCACCAATAGCCGTCGGATCTAGATCTGACGCATACAAACCAAGCTTCTCCATTTTTGCAAAAAGATGTCCGCACTTGTTCCCTATTTACAAACAACTCCTTGTCTCTCACAATCAGCCTTATCTCCTCCCCACCACATGTAGAAGGCCATGGAAAAATCTGGCGCGATAGCCGCTGCCGGCGCCGTCCACCCCCAATCTTGGTGTTCCGTGCAATGCACATGCATCTACGCACGGGAAATTATGTCGAACAAGGCTAGTTGTAAGCAGGCTAGCTCTACAACCATGATGATAGTGACTACAGACGGTGAGGCTGACTATGGTATGCCGAACACGGCGCCTATACTCAGGTGTCATCTCCAGCGCCGGGTCTTGTCACTTCACTGTGAGGAGCAGCACATAATAATTTGACCAACGGGTAGTACAGTGCTAGTACTCCTACTACTACATTGGTAGTACTACTACTAGTATTAGTAGCACCACCGTCTGGATTTAGGAGTACTACCACGTCCATCTGGATTTTAGTATTTGACTAGCAATATCTAGTAATGCATGTCACAAAAAATGTACTACTCCCTCTGTAAATAAATACATGGTGTTTTATTCCTATCGGCGAGAGAACTTAATGTTTTTTGCTAACTAGAGTACTGACAGGATTACATGCAATGAACTAAACACTGCATGTCATGTTTGGTAGTCTCAAGTCACTGAAAGCATGCACAGCCCACATCTCTCATTGGTTGATATGTCACGAAATAAGAAACAAGGAGGGAGTTAATGCACCGTGCGTAAGTGTTTTGGGATTATTTGGTTTTCGTAAGGTGACTTACACAACATTTTTGTTTACATGCATTAACATTTTATTAGTTAAATCAAAGGTCAAAACTTGGCGCAAAATGCAAAGGGGACCAATAAACCAGTAAACATCAAACTTCCCTCATTTGGCCCCAACTAGAGGTCCGGTGAGATGACTATACTGCACCGGCACGGAGGGGGACGCAACTTCATTGACTTACGGCAACTGCCTTTGGGTGAATGACACGTGGGCCCAGGGGGTGGCTGGCCCACCTATCATACAACCAAAGGCAGGTGAAGTAGAGGGCCGAGGAGTAGCACGAAATCCTACACACCTACGCACGCTAACCAAGGGCAAGAGTGATCACTCGAATCGCAAGATCAGTTGACTAGAAGCTAAGCTAGACCCATGGAGGCGATGAGCGCGAGCATCAGTCGACTGTGCCACCAGGGTGAGGGGCCGCTTGGACGACAGCTTCATCTCCTTGTTCGACGAGGTCCTCGTTGGTTTCCTCGACAAGTTCACCGTCGTCAAGAAGCTCGCGGACGACTTTGACATAAGCCTCCAGCCGACGCGCCCAGGCTCTGCGATGCCCGCCACCCTCAACGGCCACTATGGTGACAACCTCTGCGATGCACTAGTGGCCCTGCGACTACCCGCCGTCGTGCTGGAGAATGTCCACCTCGATGTCGCGCTCGCCGCGTAGCGCCTGGCGCAACAAGACACCATCGACATAATCACCCACGTCTACGCGCAAATCGTCCACAAGGACTACTACATGAAAGAGGAGGACGATAGGACGTTGGCCTTCTTGGACCGCAGGGCAACCTTGGACAGCACTGTTTAGAAGCACGTTGAGCTCGCCGCCAACGCTGCTGCTCCTCACATGTTGGTTGGTGACCTGACGCACTAGGGCGTGAGGATGTCGTTGATGGATCCGTATGTATGTTTATCTTTCCGTCAAATCCATGTAGTAGTATATGATACTGTAGTAATTATCTTACCTTTCACATCAACTTCATAATTTTCGTACGTACTCTATGCATGAACGGTGCCACAACCAAACTTCTCATTACTCTAGGCAAAATCGATATTTTCTATCTATCGGTCGCGCCATGGAGTAGAACCAAATTTTACAAGTTACGAGTTCAAAAGGAAAAGCCTGCCGTGTTCGCGTCGCACCCCCACACGGTTGGTCCGGCACGCCGCTCAAGCGGGAATGCGTGTGGTGTTGCATTTTCACTTACAAGTGGGACCATAGTTGAGCAAACCGACTATCGGCAAACCCCCACCCCGCCCACCGCGTGATGGCTGAGAAAACGGGAGGGAGAAGAGATGGCTGTAGCACGGACTCCAAGAAAATTGGTGTCGGATGGGACTCATGTGGGTGGCGTGTGCCATACTGCTAGACGTGAATGCTAGTTATGGCTCATGACACCCCACTATATCGAGCCTATATTGAGGTACATAGAACAAATTTCCTGTAGTCCGTGCTCAGCCCTCCTCTATCTCTCTTCTCAGCCAGCCAGCGGACGCATAGAGCCCATCGTCTATTTGCTCACATGCGGTCCCACATGTCAGTGAAAACGCAAGCGGACCCACTGAACCTGCACATCTTTCACCTTGACGTGTTGGTGATGAAAAACAAATCCAATAAAGATCTTCGGTGGCCGCTTTTGGAGTTACTCAAGAGTAGTAAGATTCTATTTACAGTTTAACCCAAGATGCACATCTCGTGGCTTCAACTACCACTCTATTTTCTTTCATGACACGACCTGGATGCTGGATGTCCCACGTGTCGGCAAAAGGAGGAAGAACCCGACCAAATCTTCGGTTGTGCTCTCGGATTAGACTAGTTGTGCTAACTTAAAAAATTTATTGTGTACTCCCTCCGTTCCAAAATACTTGACTTCCATTTGTCCAAAAATGGATGTACCTATATACTAAAACATGTCTAGATACATATATATTTTGACAAATAGAAGGCATGTATTGTGCAACGGAGGGAGTAGAATGGATGCAAGTTTTTGTATTGGGAAGAAGAGTACATCCATATATTGATAGAGCACAATTTAGTAGATGTTATATCACTTTTAGCTAGCATAGAGGCTAGAGATGAGATTAGTGCACTTGTTGATACTCCTACTAGAATAGAGGCTAGACATGAGACTAGATGCGAGGAAGCAACGTCTACTTCTTTACACTCAAAGAAGAAAGAAGCATGCAAGATCGAGCCTCCGCAGATGAACAATGAATGCATCGAGAAGGCACTAATCCAACTTACAGGAGTAGTAAAATGTATTCTTGTGGTTCTTGTTTTCTTTGGTCTTGCTTTTCTAGTCAAAATTATCGTTGGAGTTCATGCAAAACGGAGGTCCGTTTGGGGTCGTGCATTGGAGTTGGCCTTACAAGTGGGACCGCAGTTAAGGAAACCGACTATCGTCAAACCCCCACCTCGCCCGCCGCGCGATGGCTGAAGTTAGAGAAACGACGAGGTTGAAGAGATTGCTCTAGCACGGACTCCAAGAAATAATATGGTGTCAGATGGATGTCGTGGTGGTGGCGTGTGCCGTACTCCTGGACGTGAATGCTTGTTCTGGCCCATGCCACCCTACTACTCCTACTACTTACTCCTACTATATAGTACTAGTATCGAGGATTCGAGGTGCTGGTTACGTACAATGAACACATTAATATATGGCTATAGTAAAAACACTTGCCCGACGCGCGAAGCATGTGAAGCTAGTACAAATAGTGTACTACTATTGTTGATTGGCCTAATCCAATAACCTATTGCAATGCACGTACAATTATGTATTCGGAAAATATTTTTTTTGCCTCATCGCACCACTCACTCAGAGAAGCGACTCGAAAGCCATTCATAAATTTAGTAAGTTTATCAGAGGCATATCATTTTATTACATACAACAGGTCATCAACCCACATCAACAACGAGGATACATTACATACAAGCAATGAAATGATCTTCAACTCAACCATTCCTTAGTGTTTGAAACGCTTGCTTTGAACCACAAGTGATTCTCTAGGACGGGCCATCCATTGTCGATCTGGAGACCAATGCAGGACTGATCATCCAGGCTGAAGCAGCATACTATATCAGTACCAGGGTAGGGAACCACCCAAATGTCCGAGGTATAGACACAGTTGCTTCTCATAAATGGTAGTATTGTTGTGTCAACAGCAGTTGGATCGCCTTTCACCATCATTGGATAGTTTTGTCCAAGGAAGAGCGAGTTTTCTCCAAGACTATCAATTCTGTACCAGGGAGAAGGAGTTGGCGCTAGCACACTAGTATCCATCCCGAATACCATGCAATGGGTGTTGGAATAGGTCCGGAGAGTGCGACCATGGGAGACTACACCTGCTTCCTTAGCAGTTACATCATCAGTGGGTTGTATACACACAAGAAGAGGTGATCCATCGGAATTAGTTGCCAGGCGCCACAAAGTATATGGGCGCTGCTCGTCCTCATGCTCGTGATCATCACCATCGTCATCTCCCCCTTGGTTATAAAATTTTTCCAGTATGGGTGGTGGAATGTTCACAGGACCTTGGAAACACAAGAAGAAGGTTAATTAGTAAAGGGAAACTTGCTAACCCGCATGCATGTGGATGAAACAATTATAATTACAGTGGAAGACTAACGTACCGAAATCATAAGGATTCCATGCACAAAAAGTGCCACGAGTGGTGGCAGCAAACACAAGGCCCTCGTATTGAATTGCATCACAGTACTCATCCGTGTACAGAAACTGATTTTTGAGCAATATCCATCGAGTCAAACCACCAAGGACGATAACAAGCTTGTTGAAGATAGAAACAACTTCATAGTTGTTGTAATTCCAAGAGCGGCTGGGAACTCGACAAATTGCTATCTTCCGTAGAAGATAGTCACCATGATCGTATTTGAACGTGCGTACAATACCAGTGTGCTCAACCTCTGGGCAGTCTGCTGAGATTTTTGGAAGTGGAACCCGGTCACGAGTGTACACATTCACAAGTTCCCACTTGTAGTTGGACCCAATGTAAACAACCCAATCTCCATTTGCGCCTGCCCAAGCCTTGCCCTCAAGCGATGGCATCTTAACATCATACGTATCATTATCAAGCGGCATCAACTTGCACAGGGCGAGACCTCCGTCGTGCCGGCGCCAGTCATCAGGGTCACGGTGAAGAAGATAGAGGAGATCAAACTGCTCCTTGACTCTTGGGTTCCTTGTAATGATGTTATTAGTTGAGTCGAGAACGGGCTTGAACAAACCTGCCATGCTAGCCGAGGTGATGACGTCGCACCGATCAATGAGTTCCTCCACCACGTCATCTTTTAGATCGGGGCAAGAATAATGGGGTCGTTTCCGGCCTGTTCCCTCAATGGAGAAAATGATCGAACAATGGCAGAAGAAAGTGTGAAGGGCTAAAGGAAAATGGAGGAGGGAGAGCAAGAGCGTGCAACAGCAGTTCCAAATCAAGAGGGAAAGGCGAAGAGTCGGTGGACGGTTGCCAGTTTGCCACGCTTCATGAAGAGGCATCCCGGCCTACACGTCCGTTCGGAAATACTCCTACTGCTCGCCATTGTCTCACTAATATGTTGGAACCGGACCCCATGTCAACGAAACATGGTGTGTAATTTCTCGTGCAAAATGCAATCTGGCCACGTTGGCTCGAGGTGCCGCATTAGTTATCGACCTTTATATTTTTAATGGCGTGTCGTTCAGTTCTGAAGCACGACTAACTGGTACTGTACGCAAAGAAAGTATAAACTACTCTACCACTACTCCACCTCCAGTACTAGTAGTATAAAAAAGATATATAGGCTGGAGCTTCAGCGCTTTCTTGCCAAGGGCTGTCCACTTGCTTCTCACACTACCACCCTCTCTCTAGATCTAAAAAAGACGGCCCCTCTCTCCCTCCTCACCGGTGGTCATAGATCCACCGGGGAAGAAAAGGACGTGCAACGTTGACGCACTCATCATCGGCGAGCGAGGTCACGCACTGACGACAAGGCCGTCCTCTCAGACCTAGCACCATCATGGGATGGCCTCCGTCCCCAAGCTCGCTGTCATAGTGTGTGCGGAGGATGATGACCATGAGCGAAGCCACTTCCCGCCGACCCTCAGTTATGCTACCTCTTTTCGAACCATACCCTTGTTCTATTACCCCATCTGCCACGTCGTTGCATGTGGATCTTTTTCCAATCCACCATCTTCCCAATTTGCTATCCTCTGCTCTGCTGGCCACGCAGACGAAAACCATAATTTGCACTATTAAAGAAAACTCTACTTCATGCAGACTAATCCATGTCTGGGTTGAATAAGGAAAGGAAGGGAGACTATACTGTCCAAGAGAGTAGGCATCGAACCCACATCTAGGTTGAAAAGGGGAAAATCAGTAGCTAAGGAACGAGTCTCGTGTCTCTTGGTTGAAGAAGGGTAGAAAGTCATGACAATGCAATAGAGAATGACTAGGTCGATCGGTTTGTTATCCTCACATAGGAAAAAGGTGGCTAAAGAGAACAAAAAAGGGACGTAATCCACATATGCTGTCTGGATATTTTTTGCTCTGGGCAACCATACCTCCCTCACCACTCTGCATTCATGGAGGTACATTGTACTAGTGCGCCTACTGTCCAAATGGGCCTTCCATGCTCTTATTGCCACTTTTTTTGCTGTTACTATAATGCCAGCATTTAAGTCAAGCAATGCTACTGCTAAAGTGATGCCACATTTAACTAATTCCACTCTCAGTCTAATGCCACCGATAAATTTAAGCAATGCCATTTAATGTCACTGGATTATTTCAGGGTTAGCTATTGATTGTGGATGTATTAAAGATTTTTCAGCTAAGGCATTCTAATGTTGTTGCACAGCCAGTATACCAACGATGAAACTTGTTACTACCTTCAGATTTTTGCACTGTTAATGCTTATAGATTACATACCTCACTTTCATGAGATAAGTTAATTTTTTTGTACAGTGTCACCAAAATGCCAAGGCGTTGATGTCATTTTATTTTGGTTAAACT
>NC_057798.1:498685366-498699913 GCF_018294505.1 Triticum aestivum
TTTTATACTGTCATTAGTTAATAATGCTAGTTACCTTCAGACTTATATTTGGTTTAATGCTCATGCACAACTAGTATACCAATGCTGAAACTCGTTACCTTTACATTTTGTATTGTTAATTCTTATAGAAACCTTCCAGTGCTAGAGTTTATTGAAATCTGTTCAGTAAAACCATTGTACTGTACCCTGTAATAAACTAACTACTCTAATGTTGCACTAGCCACTGGATTAGTGTATATTTGTAGTATTCGAATGGTGTTACATTAGCGTATGGACATAAATAAAGTGTGGCAAGCTTTCCGAGATATGTGCTCAAGAAAACTACTACCTGTTTTTCTAAATACTAGACGTTTGGGTACTTTAAATTGAACCGCGAAAACGTCTTATATTAAGGAACAGAGGGTGTAGAGTTCACTCAAATTATCCCAGTAAAGCTAGTCACACCTTTGTTAAAATTAATGTTCATTATGTTATCGGAGGAGGTTTGTATGTTTGTCTCTAATGCCTGTCGACTACATACCTGACATCATGATGTAATGTTAAGTCATTTCCTTTTGTACAGTGTCACTGAATTGTCAAGGCGGTGATGGAATTTTATTTTGGTAGAACTGCACACAATTTGCTTAAAAGAAGAGTAAAGGCGAGGAATGGCTCAGTTTTTCAGAAAAAACTATGCATGCCTTCCTGACATTAGCCGTTGTTGCTTTATTTATTTCTTGAAACAGGTGGTTAGAAACAGTCTTGCTACCTTTTCCCATTAAGAAATTGGAATGCTTATATTTGTGAGTCTATGCTTCAACTAGTGCCACTTTTATAGTAATCACACTTTCAATATCTATGCAAACAGGGATGCTCGATTTTAGTGGAACTTCACAAAAAGTCCAACAGGTTCAACATTAGGAGCATGTTTTTTCCAAACCTTTATATCCAATTGGTGGCACTATGAGTTGTTCATTACGAAGGTACATTGTTTTCTACTATCTTGCTACTCTTTTGTACTGTCATTAGATAGTAATACTAGTGGTTTGCATGTGAATTTATTGGCAGGGTGGACCTACATTGGAGGTGCAGGACATGATTCAATGATTGGATGCTCAATTTTGGTTGTATCGATTTCACCTCTTCCATCACTGTGAACATGGATATCCTTGGTCTGATGAAGAATAGGCGCTATATTTCTGCTCTGAACCAGCAAATCAATTCAGTATGAAATTGTCCAGGGCAAAACATAATGTATTAGATTGTCCAGTGCAGAACATGACAGATGCTAAGCAGAAGAGACATGTTGCTTGATATTTGTGTAGACAGAGCTGTCTGCCCGTTGCTATTTGGCAAACAAACAAAGTGTCCTCAATTTTGGTTGAACTGCACAAGAGAATAGTATAGTCACTGCATGCAGTGCCATTTGAGAATAGACACAAAGATTGGATAGTCACTTCTTGGACTGCAGAAAAGTAGTACTATACTATTTACTAGCCAACACTAGGTGCTTCATTGCTTTGGTCTGATTATACAATGGGCATCAGTTTGCCTAAGTTAAAGTTTGTATTCCGAAAATAGTCTCGTGGTGTGATCGAGAGAAGACCAAATCATATTGCAGTGAATGTTCCTCCATCATGTCTGGTTCATTCTCATGGTTCCAGCTGTTGGTGAAACCACTTACGTTTGCAAGAGGAATTGTAGACTTCACAAACAAATTTGTATTTCAGTCTGTACTGAATGTTGGCCAAGAGAAGCATCCATGTTAGTAGGAAGACCAGATGTTTTTTCTAGATCTTTGCTTTTGGAGCTACATATTTGTATATGATCTCTGAATCATTGAGATGCATTAACAGTTACTTATTTATGTTCGCTCAGTGTTTACAAGTTACTGATCGATCACTAGCTAGCCTACAAATGCACTCCTGGTAGTTTTATTTGCGATGCAAGATGCGAAGTTGCAGTTTTTTGAATAAAAATGCCTACCTCTGAAGAAACTGACAAGCTACACTATCGATCCTACACGGATAAAAATGCCTACCTCTGAAGAAACTGACAAGCTACACTATCGATCCTACACGGATAAATAGCGGATCACGCACGTACTACCTCCTTTCCGGTTGGCAGGGCTCAATTCAAGAAATGACCTACTCGATCCTACACGAATAAATAGCGGATCACGCACGTACTAGTACCTCCTTTCCGGTTTGCAGGGCTTAATTCAAACCTCTCACCAGCCAAGGTACTCCCTTTGTCCGGGTTTATTAGTCCCGTGAGCAAAGCAGCAAGACCAAGGCATTGCAATAATTAACGGCATGCAGAAGTTTAAGCCTAATTAATTCCAATGATTTAAGTGGCTGCATGGGTGCCCTCAGCTGCGACTCGTTGCATGCTGCTTCGCGTACTGCCTGCGAGCGATTGTGAGTGCCTACATGCAGCCGGCCGTAATTAAGGCAGCTAACTGATGCGAAAAAATATACGCTTTAATTGTTGCGGGCTTTTTAAATCCGTGGAATCATTATTGATAAGGAGGGAGATGATTCGAGTGCACTCGTTTGACCGCCATGCCGGCGTGCGACCAAGACGGGGCGAGACGACACAGTCGTAATTTCAGTTTCTCTAGTTTTCCATGGCAAGCTGGCACGCTAAGCCATTATGCATTGAATTCCGATGACCATCGCGCTACCTTCCCCCTATAAGTATTGTTTCCCGGCCTTCTTCGGTGCCACCGTGACCCAACTTGCCATGTCCTCATAAGCCCCCACCGGCCCGACGTCACTCGCCACGTCCGCCTTGCCCCAGCCCGTCCGCGGTAGGCGACGCCAGAGGCGGTCACCGCCGGAACTAGTGTTTGGTTTTTCACCGGAAGGCAGACGGAGGGAGGAGGCATTCTATCTGTCTTTAGATGGCAACACAGAGATCGAGGAGTTGTTGGAGCGCGACCGCATGGCGGAGGAGCAGGAGTTGTTGGAGCGCGACCGCCTGGCGGAGGAGCAGCGTATCGCCGATTTGCGCTGCCAGCGGGACATGGAGCAGCAGCGCACCGATGCTCTGAGTCGCGAGCAAAGCGCCCACAACTGGGCCGACTACGTGGAGGCTGGCGCCTGTCAGCATTCTGGGAACGGGGGTACCCAGACTTGCCTGCCTGCGGCCTACGGTGTGGCTCAAGGAGTGGCCCAGTACGGCCCATCTTCATCAACACGAGCTCAAGACCCTCGCGAGGGGCCAAGCCTCGTGGGGCGGACGACAGGAAGCTTCCTCAGGCATGGCCTCATCAGGCTGGCTCGCGAGGAGGCGGAGAGATCAAGGTGGGGTACCTCACGAGGTGCCCATGATGCAAGCCATGACGACCCAAGCCAGGCGGGCACCAGGCGGGCGCTAGCCTGCGCAGAGTCCTTGTTTCCTCTTTGGTGCAAAGGGAGCAAGCATAGGCAAGAGTATCAAGCAAAGGCAACCATTTTGGTGCAACAAGACCAAGACCAGCAGAACGGCAGGATGGAGGTCATCGTGGAGCCCAAGCCGGCGTCACCGCCAGAGTCTTTGGCAAGCGAGGACCGACTTTAGTCAGGATACGTGTACTAGATGTTCCCCTTCAAAATGGCCAATTGTTGGCGCCCTTCCCACTCAAATATTTGGGAAGAGGCCCAGGGCCTCCGCCTATAAATAGGACTAGCCACCCCCAGGATAGAGGCATCTGGAGATCGATGAGAGAGATCGAGCTGTAGAACCCTAGCCAGAACCACCAACACAAGAACACCCCTCGCGAGGCAGTTCTTCCTTGTATTGTTCATAATCAGCCCCGAGGCAATCCACCACACCACAAACTAGAGTAGGGTATTACACCTCAATGGTGGCCCGAACTAGTATAAAGCTCGTGTCCCTTGTGTTGTTCTTCGTGTAGTTTAGATCCTTGCAAGGCGGCGAGACACAGGTAGGTAGGAGGTCCGATCTCTGTGTGCACCCCAGAGTTCGAACCTAGAAGGTCTGCCGGAACCCGAAATCTGACATTTGGCGCGCCAGGTAGGGGTGCGCCGGAGTCCCTCTCCCACCACCTTGCATCCCGTCACATCGTCGTCATCATGTCCGGCGACCCGACGGGCAATCCCGATCCTTGGGCGGCCTGGCCCGCCCGTGCAGAGCTGCTCGCCCAGGGCGACCTCAACCCTGTACCCCTGGCAGCCCGCAGTCCGTGGGGTGCTGCGGGCCGCGGGCGACGCGGTCAGGCGACGTCAGCTCTCACGCCGCGGCAGGTGCGATCAGCGGTGAGGGCCTCAAGCCACGCCGCGGCCACGGCAACATACACCTGGTGAGAGCAGGCGAACTCAAGGGCCGCGCTCATGGTGGCCCGAGAGTTGTTGCAATGCAGGTTGTTGGAGGGCGGCCGCGACGTGCTGCTAGAGCGGGTGGCAGAGCTCCTGGGCTTCGCCGCCTCGGGGGCTCACCCCTTCTGCACCCAGCCGCAGACTCAGGTCCAAGGCGGACCGCATGGGGGCCCCGCACGCGCCCGCGCAGCCCCGAGCGGATTCCAAGGCTACCCCAACGCCAACCTGGCCATCAACACTGATCTAACAACGGCGTCGCCTCCGCCTCCGGCCAGCGAAGGAGGACTCGCCACAGCCCACGGTTCCAGTGGACCACCGCACTACCACCCCCAGGTTGGCACATCTAGCAGGACTGCGTGGCACACGGGGCACTACAGCGAAGCATTCGAGGCGGCGGCCCCGGAAGCGTACGTGCCCCACATGATGGACCAAGGGCACGCGCAGGAGGAGGACCATGGCTCGTACCTCGGCCCAAGATGGGGGGAAGAAACACCAGAAGCTGAGCTCTTTCAGGAGCCCCGGGGAAGCCCCATTGACCGCGCTGGAGGCAGCGGCTACCGGGTACCATTAATTCCTCAATAGCAGGCATACGCTAACCATGGATCACAGGAGGTACAGGTCGTCTCGGCGGATGGCTGCCCCAATCCAGCAATCTCCTACCCCTTAGGAGGAGGGCACCAGGGGCTACAGGAAAGGGGCCGAGATCCGGCATCACCACCGCGGCGTTCGGAGCAAGGCGTCCTCAGGAGGTAGGCCCTCTGCCGGGGAGGTGCCTTAGGGCCTGCCCCTGGTAGAGGACCCGTAGTCGTCGGGGGAACCGCTGGTGACAACTCTATCCCATCAGCGGCGTCCTCGGTCTCCGGCCGTCGTCGATGGCAATAGAGTGTGGTGCAAGGCGGGCCCCTCGTCTGGCGATATGAAGCAAGGCCGGTACCTGTGAAGAAGGCCCAGTGCCTGTGAAACTCGCCGCCCCGTGACACTCTCACGTAATAATGAGTGGGGTTGTACACACCCCGGAGTCGCCGGAGAGCCGCCCTCGGGCCTAGGGGGCTACCGCCCACGCCCAGTGGCAGCACTTAGCTCCGCGCTGGTGAGAAGACGTCAAAGACTAGGCTAGGTGCTGGACGTGGCCTTTCTGCTTTCTTTCTTGCCTTTTTGTCGTTTTCTCCCTTGTCCGAATTTAAGTTGGATTTGAGCTTGAGGCTTGCGTGTGTTTGGGGAAGGGGTGTTTAGTCTCGTTCGAGCAATCTCTCGTGTTCTGGCTGCCGCTTTGCACCCATCCATCTTTAGCTGCCTCCTCTCGCGAGCCCCTCGCGAGTCGGGCCAGGCCCAGCGTGCGCGTAGCCCAGACTGCCGCCACTGTGCCTTCTCAGGAGGCTTTCGCTACAGGTTCAGTGGATTCGTTCGGAAGGCACTCAGGACACCACGGCCCTCCCACGGGCTCGCTCAGGGCCCACGTGGGTCAAGGGTAAACAAGCAAACTGACTCATCGCGAGGTCAATCGCTCGGCGCAGTCATACATGCAACGTCATGTCTACAATTATGCTAATCGCAAGTTTTTTACACGAGGGGCTCCCCCTCCCCAAAATGCTCTTACTACCCTCAGGGCCAAGCCCGAGCTCTCTCTATGCAGGATAAAAAAACAAAAGCAGCATGCAGTCAATCAGATAAATTCCCCAATGCATCCTCAAGGACGCCACCTGAAGCGTCGCTGGCATCACTAGCCTCGCCATCACTCTCTGCATCGCCGTTGGCAGCATCCGGGCCGTTCACCACGCCGCCCTCATCAGCAACCATGACCACCCCGTCGTTATCAGCGGTGAAGGCCCTGACAAGGGCGTCTATGTTGTCTTCCACCCAGTGCGCCAGGTCGTCCCGGAGAGCCAGGTGTACCGGGGCGATGGCGGCATCAAAATCAAAGTGGGGATCCATGTTATGAAGATGACTGAAGATGCGAGAAAAGGCACGCCCGAGCAGGGCACGGCTCCTCTCCTCCACCAACCTATCAGCCCTACCCGACCGAGCCTCTAGCTGCGTCACCACATCAGTAAAGAACTGAAGGTTGCCAGCATAGTTAACCACATGAGGCTGCCCAATGGTTGCCTCGCAGATATTGCCCAGGGCCCTGTTGGCTCTCTCCCGGAGCGTTAGGAGCATGGGGCCATGCATGAGCTCCAAGGTCTACCGCTGGCGAATCTCGTCCTCGTTCCGCTGCGCAACAGCCTCAGCCGCATCAACTCTCTGCTGGAGAAGAAGCACCTCGGCGCGGGAGGAGGCCAGCTCCCCCTGTGCCGTGCAAAGCGCGGCCCCGGCAGCATCAACATGCCATGTCGCTTCATCCAGCCTGGCCCTCAGGGCGATGGTCCTGCCTTCTGCTTCGACCCTGGTTAGCTCCAGCCTCTCCTCGTATGCTTGCCCGAGGTTCGAGCGCACCTCTGGCACCCGGTGCTCAACCTCCTCCAGGACTCGGGCTTTGCACGAGGTGACGTCATCCTCCGCCTGCGCCACCATGCGCTCTCTCGTCTCCAGCCGCTCCAGGTCATGAGCACGCTTAGCGGCCTCCAGCATTAGTGCCTCCTCACGTTTCTGGAGATCTGCCTGGTCGACCGACGCCCCCTTCATTGAAGCAAGGGCCGCCTCATGCAGCTCCACCTACTGCTCCAGGGAGTTACTCCGGGCCTGGAGCTCCCGCGCCCGCTCTTCTGCGACCTCGCGCCGCTGGTCAGCCTCCCGGGCCTCCTCGGCGGCCTGGGAGCAGGCTTCTCGAATAGCCACCAACGATGCCTCGACCTTCGCATCGTCGAGGTCGCATCGGTAGCGCGCATGTGCAACGGCCACCTCTAGCTTGCGCCTCTCTTCAGCGAGGCGCAGGCCCTCGGCCTCAAGGCGCGCATCCTTAGCGACAAGCTCTACACCAAGCTGGCTCACTGCGTCGGACGCCCTCTGGAGAAACCCATGGCGAAGGGCGCGGCGCTCCCGAGCGCGCTCAAGCACGTCTTCCACGTCGTCCTCCGCCCCCGGCTCACGCGGAGGACCACGAACCAGCATACCCCCTCTGGGCAGGGGGCTGGGGGCTGGCGCCGTTGCGATGGCTGGGCGCGCCCCGCCAGAAGCTTGGCCCTGAGCCCGTTCGCCCTCCCGGGAAGAATGCGAGGAAGACCCCAGCCAATCGCCGTCCACAACCAAGGCCCGGGGCAGGCAGGATATGCGTCGGAAGGGCTCACGAAGGAGGGGTGCAAAGAACACAGGATCAGGACGCACCGCAAGATGGCTCACCTCTCCAACCGACCTCACCTCCGGGGTAGCACTCGAGCTCGGAACGCTTGGAGTCGGTGGAGAGGGTGGGGCCTGGGGAGATGGCTCCTCAGCCATCTCCGTAAACTCGGCGGGGAGGGCCCTGCAGAGCAATGGTCAGATGAAGCAACGGGAAGGTAAAGGATTAAGGAAAAAGAGGGCTTACTCGTCGATGGCGAAGTACTTCCTGCGCTTCAGCAGGCGGCAGGTGTAATCATCGCCACCCAAGGCCTCCCTTCTCTTTCGGAGAGCCTCGAAGTCCACGCGGAAGCGGCCTAGGAGCTCGGCGTAAGGATCAGTCTGCGGCAAGGAAGAAGCACCAGGGTGGCTGGCGTCGGGGACGTCGCCCTGGCACACACCGCCAGACGCCGCCCCATTGAGGGTGGCCAGGGCCTCAGGGGCCCCAACCACGGAAGCCGCGGGGCGCAGCTCAACGCCTTCGGTTGCTGATGGGCCAGCCTCAGGAGCCGCCACCTCGGGGGTTCCACTCGGCGCAGTTATCCCGATGGCAGCCCCCTCAGCCCCCGGCGGCCCTTGCCTCCCAGCTTCACCACTCGAGGAAGGACCGCCATGGGCGACCGGGGGGCAACCACCGCAACTGGGCATCTGCCTCACGAAATTATCCCTCCCTGAGCAAAGATATAGCAAGGCACCCCCTTGCCGCACGCTGCCAGGGGAAGGATCCCCGGTCTGAATCACGAGAACCTTCTTCAGCACTTCAGGCGCCAGATCCTCCTTCTGGAGCCTCATGCGGTCTTCATGACCCCCGAAGGCCCACATCCGGCGGGAATGGTGCTGGAGAGGGGCGATGCGGCGCTGGAGGAACTCTTACACCACCTTGGGTGCCGTCACACCAAGCGCCCTCAAACTCGCGAAGCGACGCCAGACGAAGGCGAGCCGGGGGCTCGTGAGCACCTCATGGCCCCATCCCGAGTTGGGGACAGCAGGCAAGGTTGGCTCCGTGAGCAGGGGGCTGGGTACTCCGACATCCACATACAGCCACCGCTCTCGGAACCCAGTCGTGGGCGGAGGAAGGCTGAAGTCAATCCCCGAGGCTGTCGCCTCTGGTGCGGTAAAGAAGCTCACGCATCTTGAACATCGGGAGGGATCACTGAGGCGCAAAGAGAAAAAGTGCCACAGCAAGGCAACCGAAGGAGGAATGCCCATCATCGCCTCGTAGACAAAGGCGAAGACGGCAAGGAGAGTAATGGATTCAGGACCCAAGTGCATCATGTGAATCTGGTAATGGGAAAGCACAGCGTTGAAGAAATTGGAAAAAGGGGGAACCAGCCCCGCCCACAGTGCGTCGGTGAAGTACCGGACCTCGGTGGCTATTCTGCCAATAGAGAAGTGGGACGCGGGCCAGACCGTCATACTCCCACACTCATTGAAGGTGGTGGCAAGGGCTGAACTAACCTTGCCCCGAGCTTCCAGATTGAGTATGATCGACTGGTCGACGGCGGGAGCCGTCGGCGGCAGCAAACGGGGCGAGGACACCGGATTCTTCCCCTTCCCTTTCTTCGTCCGCGCCATGATGACAGGAAGGGGAGGGTTCGATATTGGATTGGAAGCGGAGATTAGAGCTCTGGAGGAAGAAGAGTAGGGAACGCACAAGCGACGAGAAGAGGGATGACTGTGTACGACTACGGGTCCGCCTAGCCGGGTGCAAAATAAGGAGGTGTGGGGAACAGGGATGCCCACGTCCAATCAACCGCCACGCGGCGCCCAAGGCCGCAGGCTGTCGGGGCCCGCGGAGCTTCGCACTTGCCCCTATGCTTCTCTGCTAAGCCAAGTCCAGGCACGCCTTGGGCCCGGGGGCTACTGTCGGTGTTCTGGGAACGGGGGTACCCAGACTTGCCTGCCTGCGGCCTGCGGCGTGGCTCAAGGAGTCGCCCAGTACGACCCATCTTCATCAACACGAGCTCAAGACACTCGCGAGGGGCCAAGCCTCGCGGGGCAGACGATAGGAAGCTTCCTCAGGCACGGCCTCATCAGGTTGGCTCGTGAGGAGGCGGAGAGATCAGGGCTGGGTACCTCACGAGGTGCCCATGATGCAAGCCATGACGACCCAAGCCAGGCGGGCGCCGGCCTGCGCGCAGTCTTTGTTTCCTCTTTGGTGCAAAGGGAGCAAGCGCAGGCAAGAGTATCAAGCAAAGGCAACCATTTCGGTGCAATAAGACCAAGACCAGCAGAACGGCAGGATGGAGGTCATCGTGGAGCCCAAGCCGGCGTCACCGCTAGAGTCTTTGGCAGGCAAGGACCGACTTTAGTCAGGATAAGTGTACTAGATGTTCCCCTTCAAAATGGTCAATTGTTGGAGCCCTTCCCGCTCAAATATTTGGGAAGAGGCCCAAGGCCTCCACCTATAAATAGGACTAGCCACCCCCAGGGTAGAGGCATCTGGAGATCGATCAGAGAGATCGAGCAGTAGAACCCTAGCCATAACCACCAACACAAGAACACCCCTCGCGAGGCAGTTCTTCCTTGTATTGTTCATCATCAGCCCCTGAGGCAATCCACCACACCACAAACCAGAGTAGGGTATTACACCTCAATGGTGGCCCGAACTAGTATAAACCTCATGTCCTTTGTGTTGTTCTTCGTGTAGTTTAGATCCTTGCGAGGCGGCGAGACACAGGTAGGTAGGAGGTGCGATCTCCGTGTGCACCCCAGAGTTTGAACCTAGAGGGTCTGCCGGAACCGGAAATCCGACAGCGCCCGACAAATAGCCTTGGAGGCTGTCGGGCACGCATGCGTTCGCGACGCCGATTTTTACTACCAGCTCGTCAAGTGGGTTTCCCGCTTGGAAGCCGAAGCTTCGTTGGACCACGCCGGCATGGAAAGGGCCAACGCGCACGAGCAACGCGCCCTATCGCACCTCTTGCAAGTCCGAGGCGAGGCGCAGGACGCCGGTGCCGGTGTTTAGCATGTACCACAGATGGCAGTCGGCATCGTCTAGTTAGCTAAGAGTAAGTTAGTACTTGTACGCTACTAGAGTATTAATGGGAGTAGATAGTTAACTTGGCTATGATGGTTGTCAACGTCGAAGTTCAGTACTCTATATGTGGATCAGACCTGTTACTTTGCTCTGAATGTTGAACTTTCCGTTTAAACATATGGAATGGGTTGTTATTTTTTTAAATGGATTGTATTTGTCCTCCACGGGTATAGAGGCTGACTTGTGGGCCTGGCAAGTTGACGCGTACACAATCAAGAGATGATTGTACGTGGAGAGGATGACAGCAGGGACCCACCAAGGTCATGGCAGTACGCAAGCAAGTGCCTCCTTATTTCAAGCCAATAAAAAAATGGCTCCTCCTAGTGGATTTCTGACATCTGGGTCCCATGCCATTATGAACGTAGTCAATAAACGAGAGAATTGCACAACGAGGGGCTGACACCAGGGACCCAGCAGCTCGCCCAGTTATTTTTGCTTTGGGTTAATTTGATAAATGCCGCTCCAAATATGGTGTATCCGAGAAATGCCACTGCAATTTCCAAACTTTGAAAAATTCCATTTCATGCCATTTCTAGTGGCATTTTTCGAAGTCTCGAGTGGCCTTTTTCAAAGTTTGCAAACTGCAGTGGCATTTTTCAAAGTTTGCAAAAATTGCAGTGGCATTTTTCAAAGTTTGGAAATTGCGGTGGCATTTTTATGAATGGCCATAATTGGAGTGGCATTTATCTAATTTGTTTTTGACACGGAAGCAGGGTGTCAACTGGGCTGTGCGGGACACTCTGGGCTGTCTAGACAACCTTTTCTTTTATGTTTACCACACACCAGCCCAGTAGTTTTTTTTCTGAAAAAGGCTAGCGCAGTTTTTTTGTGATTTGTCAAGTAAGTCGCTTTATCAGGCCTGTTGGGCTGCAAATCTTTCAAGACGAGGAGAGCTTCATTCGGCTGGCCGATAAAATGGCCTATCAGTAATGAGAAATGGGTTGTACATTTTTAAAACACATCAAACCGACAATTAGTTTCAAATATCTTTTTTTTCATTTCGAGATTTTAAATTGCATTGATTTTTATGCGTGGACAATTTATTGGATTCTATATTGATGTACATTTATTTTTAAAATCAGTCTGAATGTGACTCGAAATTTTGGGAGTAAAAACAGTTCAGACCGCACCGACATATGCAAAATTTCGTATAATTTTTTAACCGTGGCCACAATATGGGTTGTAATGCTAACAAAAAAGAATATGGGCTCCAAAAAAACCCGTAAGAATTAGCAAATGGGTTGTAAATTATTTGAAATAATGGTAGATGGGTTGTATGCTGTTTTCCACAGATTTGAGGCTTTCCACAGATGGCCTGTATACTGTTGGATGTCCATCCAACGGCCGTTGTTCTTCTTCAATCTATGCTCTTCCTGTTCCAGCCGCTGAAACAAGCGCCAGTGGGACTGCCTACTCCCTCCTCCCTACAGCCGGCTATGCTGCTGCGCAGGCCTCACCGCCCCATCGTACTCCCATCGCTGGCCTAGCCATCCCTCTACTCACCCACATTCCCACACCTGCTGTTATTCTCCGGCGATGGCAGATGAACCAGTAAACCCTCGTACAGTTGTACTCCCCTCCGCATGGGAAACAACTGCTGAGTCTTCCCTGCCTCCATGTCGTTCCCTTCCTAGGCCTCGCCATCGTCCACCACCCTGGTGCTCTCGGCATGGCGTGGTGAACATGGTCAACGACCGACGTGCATCTGAAGTGGACTGTACGTGGAGAGGCTAACAGCTGGGTCCATGGCCGCACGCAAGGAAATGCCTACTTATTACGTGCAAAATAATGATTCCTCCACCTGACATCTGGAACCCACCGAAAGGGCCTATGTATTTCGCAAAAAAATGTTACCTCCGCTGACAGTTCAGACCCACCAGCTATATCTTCACACGCAAGGAAGTGCCTCCTTATTACGCACAAAAAAAATGAATACTCCCCCTGCTAGCTGGGACCCAGTATAGTGGGCCTACTAAGTTGACGGGGACGAAGGGCTTTGTCAACTTAGTCAATATGCACGATTCTAGCTCGACTGACCGTACGATGTCCATCCAACGGTCGTAGTGCTTCTTCAACCTCTGGTCTTCTTGCTCTAGCCGCCCAAAGCAGCGCCGGTCGTGCCGCCTGCTCCTGCCTTCCGTGGCCAGCTGTGCTGCCGCGGAGGCCTCACCGCCCCCATACTACTCCCACCGCTGGCCAGGCCATACTTCCACTCCACTCACCCACACCCCCTGTTATTCTGCGGCGACGGCAGCGCAGCCGAACCAGTGAACCCTCGTACTCCTCTCCGCGTGGGCATCCACTGCCGCATCTTCCCTGGCTCTGCGTCGTCCCCTTCCTAGGCCTCGCCTCGTCCACCGCCGTGGTGCTCTCGACGCGGCATGGTCAATGTGGTCAATGACTGAATTCCATCGGAAGAATATTGTACGTGGAGACGCTCACAGTTGGGTCCACGGCAGCCGCAAGGAAGTGCCTCCTTATTACCCGGAAAATAATTATTCCTCCACCTGACAATAGGGACCCACCGGACAAGCCAACAGTATTTCATGAAAAAAACGTTTGCCCCTGACTGCTGGGACCCACCCGACGGGCCACCGTATTTCACGAAAATAACATCCCCCCTGCTGTCAGCTCGGACCCACCGGAAGTGCCTCCTTATTACGCACAAAAAAATGAATACCCCCCTGCTAGCTGGGACCCACCTTGGTGGGAGGCTGACTTGTGGGCCTACTAAGTTGATGGGGACGGAGGGCTTTGTCAACTTTTTCAATATAAACGATTCTAGCTCCAGTGACCGTACGATGTCCATGCAACGGCCGTAGTGCTTCTTCAACCTCTGGTCTTCTTGCTCCAGCCGCCCAAAGCAGTGCCGGTCGTGCCACATGCTCCTGCCTCCCGTGGCCGGATGTGCTGCCACGGAGGCCTCACCGCTCCCTACTATTCCCACCGCTGGCCAGGCCCTGCGGCGACAGCAGCCTCACACCACAGCCGAACAAGTGAACCCTCGTACTCCTCTCCCCGCAGGCTTCCACTGCCATGTTTTCCCCGGCTCCCCGTCGTCCCCTTCCTAGGCCTCGTTGTCGTCCACCACCCTGGTGCTCTCGGTGCGGCGTGGTCAACATGGTCAAGGAACGACTTCAATCGGACATGGACTGTACGTGGAGAGGCTGACAACTGGGTCCACGGCCGTAGCAAGGAAGTGCCTCCTTATTACGCGGAAAATAATTATTCCTCCACCTGACAGCGGGGACTCACCGTATGGGCCACCGCATTTCGCGAAAAAAACGTTCCCCCTGACTGCTGGGACCCACCAGCTACATCTTCGCATGCAAGGAAGTGTGTCTGGGCAAAAAAACGATTCACCCCTGACTGCTGGGACCCACCACCTACATCTTCGCACGCAAGGAAGTTCCTGACAGTCGGGACCCACCTGGTCGAAGCGTACGTAGCGTTGTCATTCTGGTCGCGAACATGTACGTACATATATACTGGTCGATGTAGAGGCGCGCACGTGTCGTAGTAGAGGCGTGCACGTAGCATGTACACGTACGTACAACGGCCAGGGTGCAAGAAAGAAAATACGACCACGTACGTACATACGGGCAGGGTCTCGAACGCCTACTCGCGCATACGTACATGGCTGGGTCGGAACGAAGAAACAATGTCGTCGTCGTGTTCATGGGGAGCCAACCGGCTGGGTCGGAACGGAATGTGTGGTCGTGTTCATCGGGAGGGCTTGGACGGAACATGCGATGGAAACGAGGCCTAGCGTACCGCAGAACGGAGGAAACAGACCACCTACGTTCGGAACGGGGTCCTGTTGATCGGGAGGGGTGTGGCGTACCACAAAACGGAGGAAACGGACCTCCTACGGTCGAAACGGGGGTCCTGTTGATTGGGAGGGGTGTGGCGTACCGCGAAACGGAGGAAACGGACCTCCTACGGTCGAAACGG